>NC_072735.1:166686035-166858989 GCF_026930045.1 Uloborus diversus | reverse complement strand
TTGACATGGTTTTTTTTATCTTGCTAGACAACCCATAACTTATCAGTTCAAAGTGCGAAAGCGAAAACGAAAATTGTTTACAGTTTCATGCGGCCATTACGGCTGCAGTTAAGTTTAACTTTTATTAGTGACAAAATATTTATTTTTTTTTAAGGCTACGTTCGCCGATCTCGACCGATGGTTTAGATGATTAAAATGAAAATGGAGACTTTAATCTGAAAAAAAAATCGGTGCTGAGGGAACTCCCACCTTTCTTAAGGGGAAGTGTCTGCTACTCCTCGATTTTTCTAGCAACCTTTGTAGTAACTTGGCGTGGTTTCAGACGTCCTCGATATTTGGCGATCACGTTCGCGTTGTTTATTCCAGCGAGAAACAAGAAACAACTGCGCCTCGTGCTTTTTCGGCATACTTTCCTATACGGATCGTATTTTAATGATCTAATTATTGTAATTATAGAGGAATGACTATTGAAGTAGGGGCGAAGTTTTCCTCATTTGAAAGCTTACAAGACAAATTACGGAAGAAGAGAATTTTGTGCATTTTGATGTGCAAGATTCTGCTAAATTGACGAGTGATGTTCATATTCGACACATTAAAAACATGGGAATGCCGAATTGGTGTATTACAAATTAAAATACACCAATGTTTTTGGCGGACGAGAGTGCCAAAAAAAGGAAAGAAAACAAAAATGAAAGGAAATCTATAAGTGAGTATAAGTTTTGTGTGTTGACCAGTACACCGAACTGACATATAAGAAATATATTCTAATTTTCTTACAAGTTGCTTCCTCTTTAAAAAATAATACTACGTTGCATGTATTAGCTGTTTCATAAGGTTATAAATAAATACACTGCTCAAAATGTGTCGCAATTCATTAATGACTCGAAGTTTGCCGATGATTGGTTTTATGAACCGTATTTAGTCACCAAAGAAGATATCTATTGTTTTTGAGACCTCGATTTGGTGTATTTTTCATCAACATTAATGTAGCTTTCTGTTTGATAATACATCTATTGCATTGACTGACATTTTTTATACTAAGAGCTCCTACAGCTCAACAGGCAATTAAAATAGCAATAGGTAATTATTTTATACTTAATGCTAAATTGCTTCATGTAATATCTTTTCAATAGTGTTTTACAGCTCTTTTACTGTGTGTTATTCTTGTTGCACTGTAATGTTTGTATTATATTCCTTTCTTCTTTTTTCTTTTCATGGCAATGCATTACTGGGCCAGTATTTGTGAGGCTACTTTTATCTAAATATGGACAGCATCTTGTTGAGTAGATGTAAATAAAAGCTAAATCGTTAATGATTTTGACCTGGAGTTTATGGCAACTATGACGTTAGGCGACTGCAATGGTTTGACGCACATGAACGAACGAAAAGTACCCAAGGATAATTTAGTAAGGCAAATTTTAATAATTAAGTTTAATTTATGTTTCACAAAAGAACTAGATAAGTGCCCAAAAAAACAGTATTGAAAACTGCAATTCTTAAAGAATCAAAATATTTATTTAAAAATTGATGCACCTAGTTAATCTATTACAAAATTGTTTCGCTCGACCTTGCATGTCGATAATATGATTTGATGCGGGTAAAATGTTACAATGTATTTAATATTTTGCTATTGAGGTGTAAATGATGTTTGATGCACTTTTGAATCCATTGGGAGACCTGGAATCCTATTTTCTCAAGTATTAACCTTGAAGTGGCTTTTGCCGAAGCACTGATCACAACTGGTGTGTTTATCTTATATGTCTGTGAGCACTCCAGGTTAAAATGCATTGTGTGCAAAGCATTTCCCCGCTTGATATTTGGTATTCTTGATTTTTTTTTCTATGCACAGAAGGCAGAAATTCATATTAATTTATTATAATTGTTCTCCTTTTGGATGCTATTCTATATTGTTCATCTAAGTAAGTAGAAACGTGGTGTAATAGACAACAGAAATATAATAATTTGTTTATGAAAACTGAAAACTCATGCATTGCGTACTATTCCATTGTGATGCATTGTAAAATTGTTGCATTTAAGATTTAAATTAAGTTGTTTTTTCCCCCCATAGTTAAAGAAGTATTTTGGGCGTGCAGCTTCAGAAACTGAATTCCTTACTGAATGGTACATGGTAGAGAGATTTGGCTTCATTTACTGTCAGTCATTTCCTCTGCTTGTACTTTTCAGTTTAGCCTGAACCTGAAGAGTAACAACTGAATCAACAGAAGTATGGATCTGTATGATGTTTCAAGGGTTTTCATCTGTAAGAGGTAATCAAGTAGAAAATCATACAACTTTAGTTGTATGTAGTATTTTTAAAGTAGATAAAGTAGTATTTTTACTTATTATCTTAGTAGTATTTTTATAAGTTGATAAATGACACAAGCCTACATGAACTTTTTCCCGTGTATTCTAACTTGTGATTGTTTATTGATTTGTGTTCAAAAAGAGTTAAGCAGAGTAAGCTATTAAAAACAGCTTGTTAACCTATTAAAACTATTAAATAAATGATTTAATTAGAAATAGATGAGAAATATAATACAGTTGACTCTATCTAACGACTTTCAGGGGACCAAAAAAAAATCGTACTTAAATAGAATGCTTTTAAAACTGCAGTGGAGTATCTGGGACTATGAAAAGTCATTCAATAGAATGTTGTTAAACAGAACCAACTGCAATTTGATATTTGAAAAAGGAGAAAAAACAATGCATTGTGTATTATTCCAGTATGATTATGATGCATGGCAATATTTGTGCATTTAAGTTTTAAATTAAGTTGTTTTTTCCCCCTCAGTCCAAGAAGTATTTCGCATGTGCAGATGCAAAAACTGAAAATTCCTGACTAAATGGCACATAGTAGAGAGATTTGGCTTCATTTGCTGTCGTTTCCTCTGCTTATGCTTTTCAATTTAGTCGGAGCCTGAAGAGTAATAACTGATTCAACAGAAGGATGAATGTGTGTGATATTTCATGAGTTTTAATCTGTAATAAGTAATCAAGGAGGAAATTATTCAACTTTAAAATCATCAAATAACAAGTGTACATGAATTTTTTTCTTATGTTCTAACTTTTTATTATTCATTGACTTGTGTTATGCAGTTGACTCTAATTCTAATATTTTTTTATCTCATAGATTTCAATGGGTCCCTAACTCTTGAGAAGGGCTGTGGTTGCTTCCCGTAACTCAAAGGTTACAGCCGGTTTTTTCAGGACTTTGAGTACAGTGATTGAGAGTTAACTGTACTATGTAGTATTTTGTCCACACATCTGAGGAGCAAAAGCTAACTGTGTTAGCTTTTGCTAACTGAGCTGTTAGCGAAAGATAACAGCTCAGGCTCATTGATCTCTTGAATTTACAGTGATTGGCATAGCTAACCTAAATTAATTTTTACTGTGTATTTGTTAAGTAATTTTTATACCTTCTGACACCTCTTTACACACCCCTGATGAAAAAGTGTTACGCAATTTTACTCCATATAGAGATGTTTGGAGCTTTAGATCACCTGTTTCTTTCATGTCTTAATATCTCTTAACCCATCTTTGTTAATAGCACCCATAATTTTTGTAAAATAGTTTAAATGAAAATTCAGAAAGTAAATTTTTAAGCTCAAAGGAAGACTAAGTAGGAGCATATTCTTGAAGATTTAAAGCTTGGATCCTCCTTTTTCTAGATATTTGCCTAGAAGCTTGTTAAGACATCTTTAAAGGCATCCTACGTAGAACATTGAAGGAACAGTGTGAAGCAGGATAATGGTAGAACTAACGAGACATTGGGGCAAAATATTGAAATTATTCTGTGTAATTTGTCTGCTCGTCATCAAAAAAGGGTGGAAGTATCTGAAGACATAACATACCTCATAACAATTCATTTAAGAGGAATTGGTTAATTTTTAAAAGGTTTTTACCATATTGTTTGGAGGCTTGCTCCATTTCCCTTGATCAAATCCAATTTGTTAAACAGATATATTTCTGTTTCATTCATGAAGAAATAAAGATTTGATCATTTGAATTGGTACCTACTATGCGTATATTTTTGGAAGCTATAAATAAAGTTCTTGTATTAAATCTCTGTGTCTGTATACTTAATGTTTTCTACTAGATTGTTATAAATTTTCTGCAACCTCTCAAATTAGCTATGGTATTTTTTAACAGCTACATCTAGCCATTTCATATATCTTAGAAGTGTGGTGGAAAAAAAAAACATTTTAATCATTTGAAGTTTGGTTGCTAATATTGCAAATAAGTGTTGATTCAGTTATGTTAGGACAAATGATGAGTAAAGGAAATTGTCTCAGACATGCACTGCTCATGGATCCTTCAAGTGTGCATATTAGAGAGGATATGCCTTTCTTTTTCGATTTAATGCATGATTCATAATTATTTATCTGTTTTTAGCTGATAGCCCTCACACATTTTCACTTGTTTTAGTTTTAGCCATGATTTCTTAGATTTCAAAATTTTGTTTCTTTCCTCTCTTTTTCAAGATTCTGTCTTTTTTTTTTTTTCAAGCATTTGCAGCGTAGCACATTCTAGTCAAGAGACCCCACATTAATACAAAGACCAACACACAAACTTTGATTTCACAATTTTACTTCAAAACGTATAAATTGTTGTAACTAGGAAAAAAAAAAGGCCCTGGCATTCATTTGAATTTTGACGTCTTGATTTCAAATTATGTTTTTCGAAATCACAAATTGCGATAGGACCCTACTCGTTGAGTTTCTTGTTTCTATGTATAGAATGGAAGTAGAGGACAAATTCACACTCATCATATCATGACCAGTGATTTTCTAGGTTAGGTAAAAGGAGGCATATTCTTAAAAATAACTAGTAATTAGGATGAGGTAATAAAGAAATGACCAAATTGCACTCGTGCACTTTTCATAAAGATTAAACTTACAGCGTATAATGTTATACTTTTATCCTTACCAGAATTAAGTATTTTTAGATGTTTTTCCTGAAAATATTTGATTTTACACAAAAAAAAAAAAAAAACCTTTTATGCAAAAACTATTGGAGATAAGCCTTGAATGCAGACGATTTGTAACCATGAAGACGAAAATAAGTCTCGCTAAATAAATATTTAAAACATAAAATTTTTATTCGTTTATAAATATTTTGTTAATTCCCTCATTATTTGGGGTTTGAGTATACATATTTAATTTTTGTTACCTCCTATTATGGGAAGAAAAAAGGAAAATAAATTTTTTGATTAATTTTGTATTTAATGACTCAAGAATCTCAACGGAATATCAATTTTCCTTGATATGGAGTTGAGATACGTCCATTAATTAGCATATCGATCACTTAAATTTATTTTACCGATTAATCCGTGAAAAGATTATTCTTGGCGCTTCCCCCCCCCCCCCCCACTAACCTAAACTCCAAATTCGACCTACAGAATCTGCTTTTCCCACTTCTGTAATGCGCTAAGGCAGTTGTTCCTAACTATGACATGAACGGAAAAAATCGCACTTTTTTTTCTTTCTAGGAATAAATGGTTTTGAGTTTTTTTTTTTTTTTTTTTTTGGACCAACGTTTCAGGAGAGGTTTTGTCACCAACCCCTAATCTATGCTAGACTGGCTGGGAGTTGCGCCTCCCCCCCCCCCCCCAAAGGATGAATTAATTTCACTATTTTAGTTATTACTTTTTAATTTACTTTTCTTTTGCATTTTTTACGTAGTTAATTAAAAAGAACACAAAACACACACAGCATATTTGCTTGCTAAGGAAGTATTACTGGAGTCAGAGGCTCCGAGTAACAGAATATTTAACTCACTAGTTTCGAATTCAAGGGACCGTATTATCGCGATTCGTCCACTAAATCTTCTTTGATGGAATCAATAATTATTTTGATTTTTGTTTTAATTTTATTTATTTATTTTTTTTAATTTGTAGGCGCACCTAAAAGAGTCATTTTGATCCAGGAACCTATATGCGATTCTTTTTCAGCTTATAAAAAATGCAAAATGAAAGAAATCATATGGTAGTTTCTTGGAAAAAAACCATGCTTTTTAATCTAAACGGCATGTAGTATCAATATGTTATCTCAACTGTATCATGGTTTCAAGAACAAATCAGCAATCGTTTTGAAATTCACACAAAAATAGTTTCTGAATTCTTCAGTATAACTTATATGTTATGATTTTCTTTATAAATTAATTTTAAAAACGTCAAGTGAGGTATGGGTTTATTTAATAACTTTGCCCTTTTGTTATAACCTTAACGGCAATGTTCCTGAGTAAAAACTGCTCATTGTCTAGCATCTCGGTGACATTATATTGGGTTTAGTATTCAAATGGCCTTGAAACGTTAAAGATGTTTTCGGTTCATGTATTTCACATGTTTTCGGTCTACATTAAAAGGATATTAGTACATAATATTCATGTACTTCGAAGTAGATTCCTCGATCTAAAGGAGAAACAAAAAACATGCACTTTTAAAAATAAAGTCATTAAAGCTGTTGTTATGAATCATCAAAGGTGACGCGGGGGGGGGGGGGGGGGGGCTATTCAATTTTCCGTACCCCCTCCAAATGATTTTTCTGTATCCGCCCCTGCTGGCTGGTCGTCGTATTCGTATTAGTTAATCAGCACAAAGTACTTTTTTTTTATCAGGGACAATTGCCACAATAGGCCATATGGTCGTGTGAAGGGAGGTTCAGGCCCGTTATTTGGAGAGTTTGATCTTAAAAAAAGGTAGTCTCCGATTGAAAAAACTATAACATCTTGAAGGAAAACTCAAGCTCTGGCGGCCCTGTATTGGTAGGCCCAAATTTTTTTCTTGAAGGGGCTCTATTTTTATTTTACTTTAAACTGAGCAGGACCGGATCTATAAATTTTGTGCCCTAAAATCTGTAGGGCCATTCCCCTAGTAGTATGTTTGTGACGTAAATTAAGTCTTTGTGTAGTTTTTTGAGCAATCACGATTGCTTATTGCTTTCATTTGACTGTCTTTGGCGTTGTGGTTCCTTTTTCAGCTTTGGACCAGGCCTGCAGCACTCACCGTCCACCGGGCGGCGGCGGCGGCTGGTCCTGAGCACTGGTTCCCCGAAATCCACTTTTGCTGGGCGGTGGCGTCCATGTCGCACACACACGAACGCCTACACACACACACACACACACGAACGCCTACACACACACACACGAACGCCTACACACACACACACACACACACACGAACACCTACACAGACACACACACGAACACCTACACGCACGTACACAACACTCACTCACACACATGCATACATACACTTACGCACCCACACACATGCGCCCTACACAAACACACACGCTCGTGATTGCGAAAAACATAATTTGAATTCAAGATGCCAAAAATTCAAATTAATTTTTTTTATTTATTTATTTTTTTTGAGCAATCACGATTGCTTATTGCTTTCATTTGACTGTCTTTGGCGTTGTGGTTCCTTTTTCAGCTTGGACCAGGCCTCTGCAGCACCACCGTCCACCGGCGGCGGCGCGGCTGGTCCTGAGCACTGTCCCCCGAAATCCACTTTTGCTGGGCGGTGGCGTCCATGTCCTCACACACACGAACGCGTACACACACACACACACACACACACGAACGCCTACACAGACACACACACGAACGCCTACACACACACGAACGCCTACACAGACACCACACACGAACGCCTACACACACACACGAACACCTACACGCACACGCACGTACACAACACTCACTCATACACATGAATACATACACTTACCGCACCCACCCACCCACACACATGCGCCTACACAAACACACACGCTCGTGATTGCGAAAAACATAATTTGAATTCAAGATGCTAAAAATTCAAATTAATTTTTTTTAATTTTTCCCCCCAATTTCTTGGGACATTGGGTCCACCCGCAACGCGGGGTCTGCAGGTACGCAGATCCAGCCCTGGAACCGAGGACACTCATGCTCCCCTCTCCCCACAGTACGGGATTCATAACTATATCGTCCAAATAAGCTGTGCTGACTGTGTGTAGATCAGAAACACGGTTTACAAAGCAAGATTCATGCTTAGGAAACATATGACGTTAACGTAATGCTGACGCGCGATATGCATACAAAGTCAGAAACCGAAAACAGAGGCAGTGTCGGATTTCTCTCCTGAAGAAATACTAAAAAATGATGCTGAACAAAAAAAAGTCAACAGTTTCGGAATAGCATCGACCTTGCCAATGTTCATTAAGATAAAGTATAGTTGACATTAGTCCAAACAAATTTTTTATAACGGGGTGGGGGGGGGTGGGGGGCAGTCGACACCTCCCGATCTCCAAAAGTGACTATCATTGGAATGAAGAAACAATTTAATAGTTATCAAAAGAGTGCCTAAATCTTTCTCATGAACGATGTCCTAACTCCATTTAACCCCTTGATATATCATATTGATCCCGGAAAATGGGCTGCCCATATGCAACATTTTGAGAAGAGGGGGGACCAGATATTTTCCCCATGGTGCGTAGCAGGATATATTTTCCCCGTGGAAACCGATTTCTGTACAGATTAGAGTTATTAAAATTTGGACATTTTTAATAACTTATTCATTAGTAGCTAGAGAAATGTTAATAACATTTTTGCGAAGAAAAAATACTAAAATCAAGGAAGTTCTGATTTCCGAGGGTGCCCACCTGGGATGGGGGGGGGGGGGTCATGGCGCATACTGCGCCATTAAAAATATTTATAGGGAGGGGTATTTTTCTCATTTGGGGGAAGGAGCTCAATATTGAGACGGGTGTGCCCTTGCCCTATAGGGTGACGCCTCTGTGATTTCTAAGGGGGGCAGGGCTAGAGCCCTCACTTGCCACCCATATGAGCGTTCTATGACCGGGAGTACTCCCCCCCCACCCCCATTAAGAGAGTCCCTCTAAAATGAGGATAAACATATCACTTAAAACTACTCCCTTAAAAATCTAATTAAAGCAGCCTGTGCACCATGAACTCTCTCTCCGCGTATATTTCTTCCTAATAAATAACGTCAACGGTCCTGTTCAAGCAAACGCATCAAATTAAGGACAGTAGTCCCTGAAAAGCTTCATTTGAATGACAGGGTGGTGCTCATCCCCGATGGGCAAGGGCGCCTCTCCTCTCAATATCGCAAAAATCACCCGAGCAAAGAGTCCCCCCGAATGAAAAAAATACCCCTAAAAGAATCCCCCTAAAAAACGTCATGATCCTCCCCCTAGGTGGGTAACCCCTGTGAAGGAGGACGTTTAATACTCAAGAACTCAAGCTATATTATAAAAAGAAAAACATTCCCCAAAAGTCTCCATTAGAGTATTAAGAGATCTCCTTTCCAATACATTCCTCTTAACCATTTCCGCCCCTCTAAAAAATCTCCGTAGGGACTCTATAATACTAGTTCGAAAACCCATGAGAACTCTAGTACTAGTGCATTCTCCCCCCCCCCACCCACACACACACACAAAAAAAAAAAAAAAAAGGAAGAAAGCAAATTCAAGGGAAATCCTCATCGCTATAAGGATTCCACAAAATTCTCATACACATCAGCATTTCTTAAAGAATAATCAAAAAGGAAACATTTAAATTGCTTTCGCTTACGCCTCTTTGCATCATTGATTCCGAGCGTATTTCTCTGCACGCAAGAAAAAAAATGGGCAACCGACAATATTACTCAACTGTATAATTCGTCATGTAATTTATTTCCTGTAGAATTAGAAGTTTTTCGCCAAAATGAGCGATTATTTTGCCAATAAGTAGTCCCTACTGGAGTAGACTACGTTAGCCAATCATAGCTGCTTATTTTCGAGGAGTAGTAGCAACGTCCCAATTGATTAGTTTTTGACTCAGACTTCTTCTTTTATCTGTTTTGGAATGGCATCAGTTATGCAATGTTTAATTTCGTAAATGTCTGAAAAAAATTTCTGAAGCGTTGTTAGAAATTTTTTTAATTAAAGGTGACATTTGACTAAAGCAATTTTTAAAATGTCTGTTACTTATGCTCCTCCTCAGAAAGGAAGACCTTCACCTAGCCCAACACAAATTCAAAAGGTTAGAAGTTGCATTTGTTTTTTTCCCCTCGATGATTGTCAATCGTGAAAAGTAACTTCATTCTCGTTCCTGCTAGGATGTAGCCTCCCAACAATGTAGTGTAATATTTATGGCGTTTGTTATCGTGTAGTATCTGATCTTCAGTTTTTTCCTTCTTTACATAATTGTATGTTTCACGTTTCGTTAAATAATGTACTTTTAAGTTTAAACCCATTTAATTGCAGTTGTGTGTGACAGTT
This sequence comes from Uloborus diversus, assembly GCF_026930045.1. Classification (NCBI taxonomy): domain Eukaryota; kingdom Metazoa; phylum Arthropoda; class Arachnida; order Araneae; family Uloboridae; genus Uloborus; species Uloborus diversus. Next base: position 166,848,724 of record NC_072735.1, on the reverse strand, counting down.
TATGTGCTGGATTCAAACTCTATGTATATTTTTTCACATCACATATTTCTAATACGTAATTTACGAAGTGGAAAATATTATTTTTGATAAAAGTATTTAATCACCTTTGGTTTTGCTAACTCTTTCCCCCATACTCACTCTACATTACTTTTAGTGTGTTATCTGAATAATAAAATAAGTTCCAAACTAAACTATATTTCATTAGGCCTCAAATCGATTCTGATAATCCTTTATTATCTATCCTATAGAAAGGTTATATTGAGTTGCATGAAATTTTTTAATTGGCTGCAAGGTTAGTTAAGGTTTTTCATGCAGTAAAGTCAAAAATGACATTTTAACTCAATGTTAACTCAAATAGAGATATTAAGTTGCCAAGTTTGAGTAGCAAGATGTTTTTGTTGAACGTTGAACCTGTTAACACGGACCCTTCACATAAAAATTGACAGTGTATAAAGGGATCTTCTACAAAACTGTTGAAAAAGAAAGTGATTTTTCATTTTTTTAAGATCAACCCTTTGCTAAATTTTTCCTCTTTGTTGTCTCTTGTGCCGAGTAAATCTCCTATAAGTAGGTAATTTGCATTACTTAGAGCCATAAACTACATGCAAGATTTTTGTCATTTATCAAAACGTTTTTGAGCTTAAAATGCAATCTTTTTTTTTTTTTTTTTGTAACAGGGTTGCCATGCCACCGGGAAACCTGGAGGAACCGGAAAAACACAGGGAATTTTGAAACCATCCAAAAAACAGGGAAAACGCAGAGAATTTCAAAATTTTGCTCAAAAACCAGGAAAATACAGGGAATTTCAAAAAAAAAAATTTTTTTTTTTTGGGGGGGGGGGGTTATGGGTTTTATTGAATAAACATTCAAAAAAAAACTCATTATTTAGCCCACTTTTGGGGTTTTTTAAATTTTCTGAGAAATTTTTTTATAAAGCTTAATTAATTTAAATACTTTCAATTTAAACTTCTTTTTTATTTGTTTTTCACCATAGACAATAGACATAAAAAATGAATTTTGAACTTGAATAGTATTTTTTGACTCTTAACGGCATTAAAAAAAATACTTCAAAGATTTTAAATAAATATATTTAACTTTTTCCTTTAACTGGTCAATAAATAACTCAAATTATCTTGACTAAGTCCTGTCACGTCTGATTTTCTCAAAATTTTTAGATTGTACAGAGGAAACTACTCTAGCTAAACAGCTTTCATGTGAATTATTTTCTGCAAACCAACACGTCACAAATCTCGAATAAACAAGGTATATTTTTTAGTAGTTAACAGGTTTTAACAATGGTCAGACAGAAAACAGAATAGGATGTACAGTATTTTCATTATCTTACAAAAAAGTTTAATATTTCTTACTCTGTACACAGAAACAGAAAAACGGCAACATAAAATTCAAAGAAATGTCTTGATTAAGCAGGAATTCAGTAAAAAGGGATTTAAATTACTTGAGGTTTTACAGTAGTTTTGCATAACAAAATGAAATACGATAAAGTAAAATTTAAAAAAAAATGTAGTAATTGAAAACAAACAAATGAACAATAGATTTTATCATTTGAGAAGTAACTTTGCCTTAACTGTTGGTAATCATGGAAACTAAAAAATCTGAAACTTCATTTTTCTTGGGTTCTGTCATCTTTTATACTTTTCTTCAGAAAACGCTGAAATTTCCAGCTTTTTTTTTTATCTCAAGACAATTCTTGTGCTTTGTCCGTATACTTACACTACAATATGTTACAAGTACCCACATTTTCCCTAAAAAGAGACAAAAAACCCATATTTCTTTTTTAAAAACCCAGCTTTAGTTGGGTTTTATTTAAAAAGAACCTGGGTTCATGGGCTTTTTCAAAAAAAACCCCGGGTTTTTGCCAATTCTGCTAAATATAGTATTACACACAAATGCTTGATTAATTGTCTCTTTGAGGCCCTTTTTTTTTAAAAAAAAGGTATATTTTTGTTTTAAATGCATCACTCAGCATACTTTTTATTTTAGGGGCTTTAATATATTGCTGTTCATGTTTTATGTCCAAAAACCTTTCCTTCAATGATTTTTGAAAGTCCAGCGGAATGAGCCATAGGACCCACTTTCAGTCTCAATCTTTGCAAGGGCACAAGTATATCCTATAATTTCATCATTTAATAATTAACTTTTATTAAAAATGAATTATGTTCTTCATACTCACAACTCATCAGTGGCAGCCGACAAATCAAATGCTCTTTATTGACAAAATATCATTTTCCCCCTGAGCCAGGCAGTATTTTGCAAAATGAAATTTTCTTAGTTTGCAACTACTTCAATTTCTAAATTATGGGGTTGCCATATATTTGTAGATATCACCCATTGCTTTAAGTAATGTTTCTGTTTTGTAGTAAGTTATTTTAAGTATTTCTGCCTTAGCCCTGGCTTTAGGGCTTGTAACTTACTACAAAATACCTTAACTTTGCCATCAATCTTTGAGTTGAACCATACCATTGCTGCGGTCGCTCATCTGGTTTGCTAATTCTGCATTAACTACTAGTTTGTTTGGCTCTCTTGGCTCCCTTAAGAGATTTTTCGCCGTCCGCTCATGTGATTCCTATTCCGGGCTGATGAGTGCTAAAAAACACGAAACCGCAGTCCTCGGATGGAATGACTGAGCTGGCGGTGTATTTTAAATGTTTCTGTTGTCAGCAAAGTAGAAAATAAAGTAGTCGGCAAACCAAATGGAAACCTTTAACAGAGAAGTACCAAGAAAAGTTGTCCCCTTCTGGTAAATCTAAAGATTTTATGTAATATAAGTATCCTAGGATTGTGTTCAGAGACACCATTTTTAATCCGCCAAGAAATCGTTTGAACACATTTCGGACCCTGCCCGGTATAGGACCATGACGCAAATTTTTAATGTTCAATGTAGTACTGCAAAGGACTATTTGCTATATATTTTTGTTTATAGATCAAGATTGGGAAGTTTTCTTTGTTGTTATTGTCAAGTAGAAACAAATTTAATAGTTGTCTTGCCATTCCTTTTGTTTTCTAATAAAAAAACCTAAACAACAAATTAGCTTTTAAATTGCTACTATACAAAAAACATATTAGTCACAGGCGTGCCCACCTGGGGGGGAGGGGTTGTGGTGCAGACTGCACCATTGAAATTTTTAGGGGTGTTGTTTAGAGGCTTTTTTTTTTTTTTTTTTTTTAATGTTAGGCTCTGGCTCTTGGGTAGGGGTGTGTTCTTCATAATGTTTGGAGGGGGGGGGGGGCGCACCCCTGCATTAGCAATCAAGCTAAAAAGAAACTTGATTTCAAATTCGGATACTTGAAACATTTTAAAAATTTGTTTTAGAGATTAATTTTAGTTTTTTTTGTCTAGGTAGACTATTAAAGACAAACTCTGATTAGAGACTGGATGATAATGACAATACTTACTTTAATACATTAAGCCTCCATGTAAATAAGTATTATTTAGTATTGTTAAATGCCTGAAAAATAAAAAATAATAATAAAGGAAAACAGAAAATACTTTTCAAAGGTTGCTATGAACCTGAAACAAGAAATTGTACATTTCTAGAGCACTGTCTATTTACAAGAAGATGAATTTTATTCCATAAGGAAAAATATTCCACAAGATTGTTTAAAATGCAATATTACAAATAACATATTATTTCTAACTATTCGTTTGTATGAAAAGTGCTAATTATTTCAATCTTTCTTGCTTCTGCAGATGCTAGATGATAATTCACAGCTTATTCAAGCAATTGTTGATTATCAGAGCAAAGGAAAATCTTCTGAAAGTCATCAGTACGTATTTCTGTTTTTATTTTAAAAAATATATATTTAAATTGTGATAAATTATGTACACAATTACATTTATTTCCTACAACATATATATGTTGTGAGAAAGCCAGAGGCCGGAAGCTGAAATTTTTTTGGATACTCCAGCTCTGCTCCTAAATAATAAGCTAAGGCTCCACTCCAGCTCTCCTTCTGTTGCAGTTTTACTGTTTTTTTTTTTAATTTTAATCTGTGCTTTTGCAATTTTTTGTATAATCACTAAAAAATAACCTAATGGCAGACTTGCTAATTCTCTCATTCTTCAAGGGAGGCTAATTTCCAATTTTACATTTAAGTATTAATTTTTCCTGTTATCTTTTAGATTTGCATTTTTTAAATTTATCAAGATTTTAATTTCTAAAAGGAAAATTGTTCTTCTAATCCTTAATTGATAGCATTGCCATAGCTTCTCAGCCCGACGGCACTATTTTTATGTATATGATACTGCATGCATGTAGGAAAGAAAAAGGCTTATGCAATTTTAAACTTAAAAACTGCCAAAAAAAAAAAAAAAGGTGCTAGCCCTCCTGCTCATTGTAGTGACAAAAAGTGCCAAATATGTTGGGAGAATGACCATAGTGTCTAAGCTTCAAATTCCAGTGGAAATGCCGCTGCATTTCTGAGGCCAAACTAACAACTTAGGACCCCTGCTGCAGCCAAATTAGGGCCTGCAGTAAACCCACTTTACCTGGATTTATACCTAGGTCTAATTGTTCTAAACCTATAATTTTATCCAAATCTGACCCTCAAGGTCGTGTTGTTCAGTACTAATTGAATTCTCTTTTCTCTACAGTTAAGTAAATAAGATTATTGGTTATTTTCTTTTGTGTTTAAAAAAATATATATATATATTTATTTCAGTTACCAGCAGATTCTTCATCGGAATTTGGTGTTCTTGGCTTCGATCGCTGATGCCGTTCCCAGTGCTCTGCCTGTGAGTTTTTCCTTAGTTTTGACAAAATATTGAAGGAATCCTTTCACACTTATGTAAATTGGGTTTATTTGATTATATATAAGATGTTTTATATTATGTATTGGAATAAGTTAAATATGGTTCCAAATTTCTAATTGAAAGTATGAGTGGAAGAAGAGATAATCAGCTATGTGTTTAGATTTTAAGATGATAAAATATCTATTGCTGTGTTGCGGAAATGACATTTAAAATGGTACAGAAGTTCAACGATAAATGTTAAGTTGTTCCATAAAATACCGTCTATTTCAGTGATTCTCAACCAAGGGGGTGCATCCCTAGGGAAGCATAAAAAAGAATTTAGAGGAAGTCATGAACATATAAAAGAATTGATGTTAAGGAGTAAAACTAACTATAACTTACTAAATTTGCGGTCACTGAATGTTTTCGACATTATCGACTTTCTTTTTGAGGTGTTTAAAACAGCTTTCTTCTGCTCATCCTATGCATCTGGATGTTCGCATTCACATTCATAAAATCTAAATATCAAGAAGGCATTGAAAGTGACTTCTGATGTGGTAAAAGTGAGTGGTATTACATTCCAACCTCACTTAGGTACCTCAAATTGATTAGAACGTAGTTTTATGATTCCTTGATTTCATGTGTTCTAATAGTAATATTAAAAATAACGTTAAGTGTTGTAACATTAAAATTTGTGTATGGAATTATCTCAATTTTCATATAATAACTAGCTGTACCCGACGCGCATTGCTACGCCAACAAAAAAATACATCATTATACTGATTTTCATGACAATCGGTTGAACGGGGCAGAAGTTGCTACTCTGCAATGCCACTTGGTGGCGAGTGGCTTCAATGAGCATATTATGCACCTTCTCCGTGGAAAAATACATATATATAGCAATTTTCATAATAATCGGTCCAGGTATCAAGTGAAGCAGTGACTATACTCAAATTTTGTACTCACGCAGTTTGCAAGATCAATCAATCGCTAAAAATATCAAATAGAAAAAGTTTTAAATCCCCCCGTTGCATGAAAAGCCATAAAACAATAAAGAAAGAATTTATTTGTTCAAACTCAAGAAAAATGGCAACAGCTAACTTCTTATCAATGAGATCTTTCACGCGAATTAATTTCTGCAGCCGATAATTTTATTTGTATTTATCCAATGGATTGTGACTTAAATTGAAATAAAAAAGGAACTATCGATCGGATATTTTTCGAACTGGTCTATAAACATTCCCAGTACCAAAAATAACAAATGGTGAAAGTTTCAGCCAAATCTGCCGGGTAGTTTTTGAGTTCATGGATGACATACAGACAAACATTCATTTTTATATATATAGACTAGTTTCAGCTAACCTAATCAACTTCAGTTTCAAATTCAGATTGTACTTTATTGACCACTTATGTTGAGGGGGCATGACCAGTGTTCAATGAAGAGCACAGGGCCCAAAAGGTTGAGAACCCCTGATAAAATCCCGTAAATAGTGTTTGCCATTGGCTCACTATCCCTGAAAGATGTATGGAATACATTCACCTTCCACAAGCAGAAACCATACTTTCACATGTTGAATGCATCTATGTAGAGTATGACTTAACTTTCAATCAGTTACCTCTTCTGCCAACTGGTTTCACTGTTGATTGCCATATGAGGGCATACTTCCTACCTTCCTTTGTACTGCCATATGCATGTAAAGGACACTAACTGCATATGTTTAATTTTTTTGCATTTTTGTCATCTATTGTATGTTAGCTTTATTGTACAAGCTTGCTTATTTGGTTTCTGCTAAAAAAAAGGCGTGAAAAAACGTCTAAAGTTTGATCATCCGTTATATGGAAAGGATAATATCCGGTTTTCAGGCGGAAAAATGGAGGCGTCTATTACCTTTCAGGGATGGTAGTTTTTCTGATACAGATGTGTGCGTTTGCCTCTTAATTATTTCGACTCGGTTTTTTTAAAATGACAATTTCACTGCAATAATTTTTAACTCAAAACTATATTCGATCTATATCACTCAAAAATTAATTGATTTATTATGTTTGCAACATAGTTTTGAGTTTACAATTTTGCTTTTAAATTTCAGAACAAAGTGAAAACATTTTATTATTTTTGTAGTTTCCATAGAAACTCATATTATTTCTACTCATTTTCACCTCAATGAAGACAATAAATAAATAAAGCCCTAGTGAAATTATGAAACACATGCATCAAAATCCCATCGCTATTTTTCCTTCTAACCCTGCTAGTTTCATTCAGATGAAATAGTCTTAAGTAGGCTATTTGCCAAATTACATGCAATCTGTGGTCAAACAGTAATTCAAAGATTTCCGTATGGTTAATATTGAATCCGATTCACATTTCTTCAAATATCTTGAAAACTCATTTCGGAACTGATGTGATATACCCCACCCTTGGCGACTTTTTCCTGTTGGCGCCAAGAAAGCGTCGCCAAGAAAACGATGTATGACGACATATGTCATACATCGTTCTTAGCGATGCTTTTTTAGTGCCAACAGGAAAAAATCAAATAAAAAAACATGATCAAAGCACTTCAGAACACAATATATATAAAAACAACATAAAAGCACAACAAAAAACATCACGAATATATGCTTCAAAAATGTACAGGGCCGGGGTTTTTTGTAAACATATTAAAATACAATGAAATAAATTATTGTATTAATTACAAGTCGAAATTAATGCATTAATTTTTTTTTCATCATTTCTCCGGGATACGAGCCCTCGGTCTCATAGTACTTTCGTAATGAGACCTCGGCTCGCCGGCCCTGCCTCATTACGAAAGTACTATGAGACCTCTGGCTCGCCAGGACCTCGCTCCGCTCGGTCCGTTATCCCTCCGACTGTTAATATACATTACAGTCGGAGTATGGTCACAGTTATGTATATTTTCATGACATCCAAGGGTGGCTCCTTCCGTTCAGTGTACAATAATGACACAGTTTTAAGTGTGAAATATGCACCATTATTGTGCAGATTTATTAATAAAATTCAGCATTTTTAAGAGTACAACCGAAAGAACTTTCAATTGTTAACATAAAATTCAGTACCTAAAGGAGGCACGTTAATAGAATGTCTAAATAATTCATGGCATCGATAAGAATTAACTTTTAGAACAAAATAACCGTACTATTTCTGTAAAATTAATTTACATACAGTAAAAATAAAGTTAAAAACTACAAGAACCCCTCAAGGATTTGTAAAAACAAAGAATTTTGGAAGTGAGAGGTTTTTTTTGAATTCTAAAATAAAGAACTTACCTTTTTATATGGTATAAATATTCACACTCAGTCTAAAACAATACATCATATGACAATGGCACGTTACAGATACACACCACGTTGGAGTTAACTTTTAATTAACCTTCAAGTTTGAAGAAACTGGCATTTCCTAATGTTTTTACTTCAAAACACAACTACTGAATTTAAACTAACACAAAATAAGCATTCCTGTAAGGTATATTGCACGAAACAACACCACGTATCTCTCCTGCGTGAAACCCAAACAACCCAAGTAAACAAGTTTGAACAGATCTGTAAGATTGCCTTCGGGTTGCTAAACACAGGTTAGTTTGGCCAGGGATGCCATGCATAAAAAATTATCGCCTCATTGGCGAGAAAAATATTTTAATTTTGTGCAAAAAAATCGAATGTCGCCAAATGGGGGGGGGGGGGGTATATCACATCTGTACCCTCATTTCTGCAGATACTGCCGTTTACCTGCACACGGCAGTATATCTCTGTTCAATGGTGCTGTTGTAACTGCAGTCATTCTGATGTAAGCTAACCTATGCACTTTTCGTTTGGGCAACCCACTAAGCTTTTATCCATCACTAGTAATTAAAATTAAATGTAAAAAGTTTTTCGTATGAAATTATTGGTTTCTAAAAATTTTGATGCTCAAAAATATTAAACTATACCATTGCCTAAATTTTTTACAATTTTGTTTTTATATTTTAATTAATTTCCAATCAAGATAGTTCCAAATTAGTGGATTGGGTAATCCAGTTATAGGATCAATGATGAACTTACAACTTTGTTTTGTTTTGTTCTTGTAAAAGCATTTCTTACCATTTTATAAATAAAATTTAAGATGTTAAATCCTTAAACTTTAGCATGACTATTCAATTTAGTTTTTTTTTTTTTTTTCACATATAAAATTTTGTTATTTTATTTTGTTCATTTTGTTTTTATTCATTTTATTTTTAGTCATGTCTCCTTCTCCTTCCCCCACTTTTCTTTCTTATAAATAAATATTTATTGATATTGTTTGATGCCGCCAAGAGTGCAAAATATTGTAGTTTTTGATTTTATAGTGGTATTTATTACAATTTTAACATGTTGGACTTTGGAAAGAGCCACATGTGATTAAGTTTAATGTTCTCATAAAATTATTAAGTTTAAGTGTATTATTTCAAAGTACAACGTGTTAGCATTCCCTTACAGCCATAAAGTCAAAAATTTTGAATTTAATTTTCTGGTGGTATTGCAGTGCTAACATGTTGATTTTGAAATGAAATACAGCCACAATTAAGTTTAATGTTCTCATATAATTATTTAGTTTAATTGTATTGTATTTCATTTCCAAGTCCAAAATGTTGGCACTGCATTACCACCATGAAATCAAAAATTAAGTTTTTGCAGTTGTTTATATATTGAATTAGATGTATAATATACTTGTTCATATTTTTTTTTTTTTTAATTCTAACATACCAACTAGTAAAAAGCATTTTTTATATATTTTTTAAATGATCATGCTAATGAAATGGTTGCTTTTTTGTGTATGTGTGTTTGTTGTGTATTAACTTATATTATGTTCAGTTCATTAGATCTATTTGATTAATATGTAAAACTTAAAATGAATATATTAACTGCATAAATATATTTATTGTTTCTGTTGCAAAATGATTTGAAAAAAAAAAAAAAAAAAAAAAAAAACTAGTTTCTCCTGAAATTTTGAGCTGTTAGATCTCAGTTTTGTGAGTACTCTCAGTGACAACCTTACAATTTATACACACCTGGTAAAATCATTTTTATGTTTTTATTATTTATTTATTTATTTTGCAAAAGCATGTGAGGAAGAAGTTGCTTCTTCCTGATCCCTTTGTTTTCTGCATATGTTTATTCAATAATAGAAAATATCAAAATCATATAGAAATGTGTGAAAACTAAAAAGCGTAAGAGCTAAATATATTTGAATCTAATTGGTTCAAAACATAGTGCTGTATATTTAAAAAGAGATTTTTACCATTCTGTCATTCAGCCGCCACCATCTCAACCTCAAATGCATGGTCCAGGTCCAAACCAACAAGTTCCTCCACATGTTGACCCTGCTGGATATCAAGGACATCAGAATCAACCTACTGCTGGAAATATGAGTCAGAGTATGCATTACTTATTGTGTCGTCCTAAATTTTAATGATTCTAACAATGTTTAATAATTTATATTCACCAATCTTAAAGTAAAAATAAATAAAATACAACAGTTATACAGTCGAGTCCGGACTTACGCAAGGGATGCGTTCCAAGACTTTTCGCGTAAGTTGAAATTTCGCATTGTAGAAAAGGGTATGTATACAAATTTTTTGAAACATGTCAAATTCTTTAAGACACTTATAAACATCCCTCAAACTGGTTTAAAGCAACTCTCAACAAAACATTAAAGTTTCTTATAATTAAGAACTGTACTTTTACGGCACTTAAAAAGCAAAAAAGATGCTTTATTCAGCATAAAAATCTGTTAAGATGCACAAAATAAATGATCGATGGCGGGGAAAGACATAAAATAACACTACATGGCACGTACATCACTTATACTTAATGTCGTGCTATCGTCAATGTACTTTTTAGTTGTTGAAGCATCTTTACAAACTTCAGATGAAACAGTAGACTAAGGTGCCATTTTATTTCATCAAGTTTAATATTTAGAAAGAAAAAAAAAAGAAAGACGCCGAGTGGTTACTTGATGCACTAATAAAGAGATGCTTGAACTAGTGTGGTGAAGAGAACTTCCGTTATCAGTGACGCTATAGGGATAAAATATATTCACGAAATCAATGTTTAGGTCCCAATAACGAAATTGATATTTCCTTCCAAAAAAATTGGTATTGCAGACGAGGAATTCGCGTTAGCCCTAAAATTCGTTACTCGGGAAAAACTCGCGTTATAGCCATTTCACGTAGTAAGTCAAATCGCGTTGTAGCGGGAGTCGACTGTATATTGTAGCTAAGATTTCTATGCCTATATGTAATGTGAACAAATTTTTTGAAAACGACTTGTTTTAAGAAAATGTTGCCTTTTTTCTAATGTATGACGTCATAAATCATGTAATTCTTACATTATTTATACCTCAGAGCCAGACTGACGCAAGTCCAAAAATTGCAATTAGTGCATTGTATGCTTAATACATAACATTGTATACATAATGCTTAAACCTATTCTGCATCAAGCTATGTAAATGTAATTCTTTTAAAAAATCCTTTTCAATTTTTTACCATGGTTAAAAGAGTGCATGTCCCATCCTTTGCATGCGCCAGAAAAAAGTTTTTCCTTTCTCCTGTTAAATTACCATGATGTGACTTACGTCCTTCGAGCTCTGTGGTACATATATCTCTTGGTTAGTTTTGTAGTGATAAATATTTTAAAAAGTCATGGCACGAAATTTGGCTCATATATATTCCAGCATTTTAGTTTTACATCAAATATTTGCCTTTTAACTAACAAACCCTTAATTTTATAAACTTTTACAAGTTTATCAAATTCCTTCTTCCTCTTCTTTATGTGAAATCAATATTTACCCTAAATTTACGTTTTAATTAAAAGTTGAAATTAATAATATTTATGGTAGTTTAATTAAGAATTATTTATCAATACCTATATTTAATTTCCACTTTTTAGATCAAAACATGCCTTCAGGTCAAGTAAATGGAAATCCCCCTCATGGTCCGATGCCAGGTGTACCTCCGAACTTCAATAACAACACCCAACCTACTGTTGGACAATCTCGTTAGTATCTAGCTAAAGCATAAAAATAATTTACATTTTATCTTATTGTTAAATTTTACTGATGTTTAATTTTTCTTTGAAATAGATCAACAAATGGCGCCAAGCCCTGGACCAGGTGGAAATCAACCCCATGGTCCTGTGCCTGGAAATGCAAACTTCAATTCTGGTCCACCAACAGCAGTCGGCCCACCACGTAAGATTTCTTTTACATATTCAGGAATATTTTTGTCAACTAATCAATTTTATATATTTATGAGTATTACTCTCTATCCACTATAATATTAAAATCTGTTCGCGTCCGTCTGTCTGTCTGTCTGAAGATCAATCTTCTCGAGAACCGCTGCGAATCGAGAGTCAAACGAAATACCGATCAATTTGGAATTTTCCAAAGAGAACAATAGGACCAATCTCGTAATTGTGCGACTTTAATTAGCAAAGATATTAATTAAAACGTTAATTAACATAACGTTATTCAGGAATTTTTATTTCTTTCCTGTTGCCATTTTGCATATGCGTGAGCAAGTAAAATTCTAATAATTGTTTTAAAAAAGATTTTTTTGGCTGCCTTCCAAATCTTAAAACAACGTTTCCATCTAGAATTTCATTTTAAATTAGTTTAAAATTGGTTGCCCTATTCGGACATAGCCTTTATTTTATCGTCTGTCCTTTTTTTATTTTTTACATTCAACGTTCTCAACTCTTTGCAGCATATGAAAGTTGTTTCTTTAGCTATGTTTATTGATTGTAGTGTAAGTTTATCATTCACCGGCCTCATATTTTGGTACACTTAGGATGTGCGACTATTTATGTTTATTTTGTTGGACTTTTTCCCGTCACATGGGTGAGTTTTCGAATTGTAATAACTTTCTTTTTCCTTCCTGTATGTATTTTTAAAATACAGTTTATATCGTTAAAAGAACATGTTAAATTAAGATTATTTGGATTTCTCTGTGAAATAGAGTTGAACAAAAAAGATTGTTTTTAAGGATTTTAACTAAAGTTAAATTGGAATCTGATGACTTGGTATTAAATTAATGCTTATTGGTAGTTATTTAGTCTTGGTGCTTTAGTTTCACGTAATCAATCAAAAAGTATGTGTCATTCTATCTAAAAAGCTGATTGTAATTGTACATAAATAGTTCAGATACAGTCTATCAGATGTAATTCATTTTAACGTGAGCACAGATTATAGTTGATAATGCATATATTTTCATCTTTTGTGCTAATTGAAAATACTCATAACTTGTATCATTGATAACTATGATTAACGTTAAAGAGATTTTTGATAAAAATGTGCTCTACTGGTGTTTTGCAAACCATGTATTATGCGTATTTATTTACTCCTTAGCGCTTTAGAAACTGATGTCAGAGTAATACAAAAACATCCAGGGTTCGCGTTTACGCGCTATAGCGGGTTTTTTACGCAAATTCGCGGGAAAGGGACGCAACTTCCGCGAAAAATCGGGTCCCAGGGACCCAGAAAACCCAAAAGATAAGAACCAGAAAAAAAAATGGGAGAAAATGCTACAGATCTATTTAGTAAATGCTTTTAAGCTTCAAAATGACCAGGAGAATCAACAGAAAGGGACTAAAATGACCCTATCTGTTTATCAGCTATTCAAACACACCCAAATTGTGGACCAGTCAATGGAATTTTAGTGATAAGACTGGAGCTTACAGTGACCTCCTGGGCAGAGCTCAGGGAGCAAGTTCACAAATAGCCCATTGTACTGTATTCTAAGAATAAGCTTTCCCTCAACTTTTGTCTTGAGGAAATTCCTAAAAACAGAAATGAAGACTAAAAATGAGAAGGTTTTCAATGCAATCTTCAGGATTAATACAAGACAATTGTACAGTAAAAATATTGCAATTTGGTATTCATGTAACCAGAATAACTTTTGAAAATCATCATTTTGCATCCCCAATAAAAAGAGGGGAGAAAAAAATGGCGAATATTTTCCAGATCGCGCTAAACACAAAGAGTTCGGAACTTTACATTTTTCTTGTTAAATTGCTTATGAATACTTGAATTTTATACAAAAGCACTTTAACCTTGTTCTTTTTCTAATAATTCATCTCTTTCTGATGGATTATTTTTATTTGGACTTGCAAAAGTCGGGTATTAATCGATCGCGCCATTTTCAAAATGGCCATTTTAAAAATAGAACAAAAATCAAAACAGATATTTTGAACAAGTCAAAAATACTGATTTAAGATTGCAAATGAGCAATTTTCACACTCATATGAGAAAAAGTTTCGTTTTTGCGATCGCGATTTTTGCGTTGGACTCATTCGCTTGTGATTTATTATTATTATTATGTAATTGCCAATGATAATTGGGAAGGGGGGGGGGGTCTGTTTGCTTTTTTCACTAAGAAAAATTTCCAGGAAAACAAAAGTTAAGGGAGTGCTTTTTGCTTGATCAATCAGAGGCACTCGTTTTATATTTTATAGTAAAACCCATTTTTAAAGTAAATTTTGAGTTAATCTCATTGTAACTGACCAAATAGTTTCTCACATAACTGAGTCTTGCAAGTGTATTATTTGAAAATAATTTTACAATGATGAAATCACAAAAAAATTAGGGCAAAAATAACCAATTTATTTTATTTCATGCCTTCCCCCCCCCCCCCTCCAAGTATAAATATTTTTATATTATTCATTTTTGCACTAAGATTTTCTGTTTAAAATTTAAGGGACTCATTTTTTCCACCAAAGGACCCAAATCTATTTCATTAATGGGTCCCTGGGACCCATGTTACGTATAGTTGAGCGCGAACACTGACATCAGTTGGACATCTCTTTCATTTTTTTAAGCAGCCCGTGCAACGCCGGGCACGCAGCTAGTGTAAAATTAAAGTTGGATTCTGATTGCTTCTATTCACCTTTGAAAATATCAGACTTGGCTATTTTTAGATTTTTGCGATTTTATATTGAAAAACTTATTTAATTATTAAACTTATATTGAGGCACATGCTTTTGGAAATTATTAAAACATATTGGTCATATGATTTTTTTCTTTTACATTTTTAATGTTTCCTTTTATTTATTTTTTTAAATGCTTCATATAATTACATATTTTATTTTTCTAGATCAAGGAGTTCCTCCTAACCAACCTGTTAATGCAAATCAGCCACACGGACCTGGTTCTGGTGTCCCACCAAGTTTTGCCTCTGGCCCTCAAACTCCTGTTGGACAACCTCGTAAGTATTTTAAGTGATTTAATTTTGCTTCTTGACATAAATGTTTCTCAGTAGAATGTCTCAGTTATATATAAATTGTACGGAAAAATGTCTTACTATTTGATCCTTCCAACCTTCAGTAATGATTTGTACCCGTACGAATTATTATAATGTAATGTTTGTGTAAGATTAATATTCATTCTGAATTACAAATCTTACGTTTTTTTTTATCTGTACAATCTGATGTAAAATGCAAGATTGTTCTGAAATGAACTAGGAATTTTAATTTCGTACATTTCTTTCTTTTTTCTCTTTAAAAGCTTGTTTTGCTCAAAAATAAACTTACAGTGTTTAGCTTATTTCACTTCCAGCTAAATGTATCCAATTATGTTAAATTAGTTCTTTTGTGTGATGAACATATGGAGTTATGTTACAAAGATAGCTGTTTAAAATATGAATATAAAAATAAGATAAATACAGAACTATACTGAATCGTTTAAATTTTGAAAGGAACTAATAATTATGATCAACCTACAATCAAGCTAAACCAAAAATTAAAAGAACATATGTGTTACTCAGCTGTAGTGACTTGTTTATTAAAAGTATTTTGAAAAGGTTAGCACAAAAGACGTTTTGGTCCGCACACTTTCATGTGGAATATTTTTCACCCCATATTCCATTAATATATAACTGATGATTCAAAACCTTTTTTAAATATTGCAAAAAAAAAAAAAAAGTGTAGTCAGCTCAGTTTAATCTGTCTAAAAATAAATAAAGTTAAAAATTAAGGCATCAACATTGCAAATCATGTGCTCAGAACAAAAAAAGAAAAAAAGTGTTTCAAATCATAAGAATTTGAGTATGAAATAAAAGTTTGAATTTTTAATTATTGTCTTCTATAGCACAATATAATCTACTTAAGGAAATTCTTTCTTGGTTTTAATTTTAAATGAAAATCCACGTTCTAAAATGTCTGGATCTACTATAGAGTAAAAACTCTTAAAGCTTCTATAGTAACCAAAATGCAGGGTTCATACGGTACCTATTCTTATTAAAACATTTTCTATTATAACATTGTTCTTTAACAATTTTCAAATCACCATAAAAAATATCTGTGGCTTATGTTGTGGGCTCTAAGATACAAACGTCAAAAATTTGGTGTGTTTTTTTTTTTTTAAATAAAATTTTAAACTATTTGTTTTTTTCTTTTAAAAACTCTAGATTTGATCCAGAAATAGCGTTTTCTTTCCAAAACAGAACAAAACCTTCTTGAATGAAACAGTTTTTTTTTTTCCATTAGTAAAGCAACTTTTATGTACGAAGGGCTCAGGATAAGAGTTATATGCAACATGATGTGAATTTTTCTGTAGGCCAATTTCCAACTTATAAAAATATGTTTGTAGATTTTTTAAAAGGTATTATTATACATTCTATGTTCTGTAATATTAAAACTGGACATGTTTTTCTTCAAATGACATAATTCATTGTCATGTTTATTTCAATTTCAGTTATGAGTAACAAAAAATTTTGATTGAAAAGTCACTCCTTGTCCCTTGTATCCACTTGCTTGTCACATTTCTCTCCCGAGCACTTCATATATTTTCTAAGTCCCGATTTGTTTCTCTGCTTGTTTTGATGTAAGCTAAATAAGTATAAAGATGGGAAACAACTTCAATGGGGTCGTTTCCAAACTTTTAAAAGTATTTTTTTCTGAAAGAACACGCTTAAAAACATAGGATCTAACTATTTTTTAAATAATTTGTTTGAGTTTAATATTTAAAAAAAAAATTACTTAAATCGGTGCACTTTCATTGTTTACATTTCTTGCCGATGACATCACAAATGATGAAATGCTATTCTCTGTTGCCATTCACAGAGCAAAATACTGAATTCGCATCTTTACTCACGTGTATTGGCAACGATGTGGTTGATAGAAAGCATAGAGCGCAATTTTAATTCGCTTCTTGCTTATCATAACGTAGAAACGCGGTACAAAATGCGCCAAAGAACATCATTTGTGACGTCTTCAAGATCAGGCTTTGTTTGCAAAATCAGACAGTTTAAAAAATCAATTAAAAAGTAACTGTTGGGAAAATGAAAGAATTTTCTGGGTCCATATTTTTTTTTTGCTTATTCTATCAATTTCAGTGGCCAAAAGTACTACTTTTGACTGAAGAAAACAAACCCATTATAAAGAAGACTTGCTCTCATTCGGGGAAGGGGGGCATAACTAAATTTAAGTTAAGAATGTTTTGATTTTTAAAATATATTTTTTTACATGCTACTTTAAGAATGAATATTGAAATGAGTTTTGTCTTTTCCCCTTCAAATAGATCAATCAATGCAGCAAAGTCAAGCAGTCAGTGGAAATCAACCTCATGGGCCAGGTGTTCCACAAAATTTTAGTACAACGCCTCACCCTCCTGTTGGTCACTCACGTGAGCACATTTTCAATTTCTTTTTTATTCTTAATCAGTATTAAAAGATGATAAATGTCTTTTTTTTATTGATTGGTTTATTTTTTATTTGATATTTGATACTGTATCACTGAATGAGGAACCTGCATGGGTCAGGTAATCGCGAAACGTGGATTTCTACTACTTAAAACTCCAAAAATCAACTCGTTTTTTAAAAAATTGACCTGGGTTTCTCAAAATTCCAACTTAAAATTAGCTTAAAACAAAACCAAGTTCACGTGACACAAAAAAGTGCGTCAACGTTGAGATTCAGTCCCTGGGTTACAATAGAACCGGTTCGGAAGGAGTCGAAACGAAGGGGACGCCTAACAT
The DNA here is from genome assembly GCF_026930045.1 of Uloborus diversus. Classification (NCBI taxonomy): domain Eukaryota; kingdom Metazoa; phylum Arthropoda; class Arachnida; order Araneae; family Uloboridae; genus Uloborus; species Uloborus diversus. The sequence continues at coordinate 166,830,977 of NC_072735.1, read as the reverse complement.
TTTCTTGAAATGAATATCGAATGCACCAGAGACAATTGAATAAATGCTGAACAAAAAGTGCCTGAACTTAAGACTTCATCTTAAACAAGCATATTAAAATTCCACCATTATATTATTATTTTCGCTAACCCTCTTAGTACCTCTCGCAAACCCTCAGGGGTTTCCCAAACCACCGGTTGGGAACCGATGAATTAAGAAATAACTAACAATCCAATTGCACTAAAACTGGTTTCGATTGTCATAAAATGGCCTGAATTTTCATTATTTTTTTTTTTTTTAATGCATGCAGGTTTTTCATTGTGAACAATGTTTATATCACTTAGTCAAGGGTCTGAAATTCTTTTTGAACTGGGTTCTCTTATTTATTTTTTCTCTAAAAGCTTTACAACAGGGTGGTGACAGAACCTGGAAATCTGGGCAGGGTCAAAGAAATTATAAATCAGGGAAAAATCGGGAAATTCAAAAAAATAAAAAAGCATCAGGGAAAATGGATTAAATGATTTTTTTTTTTACTTTACAAAAAAAAGTACCTTGATTCTCTATGCATTATCCACTGATAGTCTGTTAAAATAAAGTTTGTGAGGTGGGAACTATACTCAGCCGCATATTTGTGCATCTTTTTCCCTCAACATCAAGGTATTGAACCTTAACTTATAAACCAGTATTCACTTTAAAAAACTGCTTCTGTGTCTGTATGGTTGTTTGTTTTACATAGCATGAGTTTTCTTTTCAAGTGTTTTGTGCTATACAAAATAAACAAACCTACAGGCAAAGAAGAGGTCGTCTTTGCTGCCATCGCTCCTTTGCCTTTACTCATTGTCTTGAAGCAATTAGCGTACTATAATCACGGTTTCAAGAAGAAACCTTGATTTTTTAGATTAATTTTAATGAAAGCTTAAAAATTATCTCTTCTTCACATTTTTTATTTGATTGCTAAAACTGAATGTTAAATCAAAATCAACCTTGTTTTTTTGCCATTGTACACACTCACTGTTTTTTGTTGCAGATTCTTCAAAATTTAATTTTTCTTTCGTACATTTTGAAATTAACAGTTTTTTTGGTTTTTTTTTGCATACCAAAGTTGTTTGTTACAAATGTCTGAAATTTTGTTTTCATTCTAGTTTGTAAATATCTTGTGCATTGTATTCTAATTGATCACATTACATTTTTGGTAAAAACTTCTCACAGTTGCTCGGGGTTTTTTTCTGCTCTCAATTTTAAAATGTATTGTTTCTACTTCAGCTGGTCCCCAGCAGCAATACCAACAGCATCAAGGAACGTATCCAACAAACCAGGCTCAGCCACAGCCACCACAACAGCCTACACATCCTCAGTATAGTAGTCCATCTCCTCAAAGCAACTATGCCCAGAGCCATCCTTCTTCCAATTACAGTAGCCCATCTCCTCAAAGTTATCAAGGTGCCTCCTCACAGCAACCTCAAGGATATGGGCCAAGTTCCTCCCCCCATCCTCAGGCAACACAGCAGCAGCAGCAACAGCAGCAGCAGCAACAACAGCAACAACAACAACAACAGCAGCAGCAGCAACAACAACAGCAACAGCAATCTCCAGTCCCTCAACAAGCTCAACAGCAGCAGGCACAGCAACAGCCCCAGCAACAGCAACAACAACCACAGGCTCAACAGCAGCAGCAACAAGCATCGCAACAACCACAGCAACAGCCTCAGCAGCAACCTGTACCCCAGCAACAAACACAACAGCAACCGCATCAGCAACAAGCCGGATCCCAGCAGTCTCCCGCTAGCCAACAACAATCGAGCATACAGTACAGCCAGACTGCTAATCAGCCTCATCAGTCCCAGAGCAATTTCAATATTTCTCAGAGCACCACTCCCCAGCCTCAAGTGTACACTACCCAATCTGCTCAAACCTATAACCAAACTCAATCTTACGGTCAACCCCCTACTAATACACAATCGCAGTGGTACCAGAATCAAAGCAATGCTCAACCTTATTCTTCCTCCGCATCCACTCAATCCAATTACTCTTCTGGGCCCGTACCCCAGGGTTATATGAACCACCCCCAAAATTTTTCGTCTTCCGGAAATAACTCCTACCATGGATCACCCCCCACCACAACACAATCCAATTATGGTCCTCCCCCTCAGGGCAATTACATCCACCCCAATTCTGGAACGCCAAATCCTCAAGGCTCAACCCCTCCTCCGGCTTCTGCCCCCCAGAGCAGATTCAGCTCTAACTACGGGCAAAATAATTATGCGCATTACAGACCCGCCTCCCAGCCGTCAGGTATGGCACATCCAACTATGAGTAACCAGATGGGACCCCCCAGTGTTCACAGACAGGCTGTACCTAATAGTAACACTCAAGCATATAATTATGATCAAAACCAAGGATATTCGTATCAGTCTCAATAAATGAATTCTGCACATTTTTATGACAATTTAGTTTGTTAAAAGTCTTATTATTCTTTTCAACTGATACGAAATTTTATCGAAATCTGTGATCTTTTTTTCCCCTTCTCCCTTGTAAGATTTAAAAAAATATATGAATTGATAAGTTTAAACCATTTTATAGCTTTTTTTTGTGTTTTTGGTAAGGTACTTGTTTTTTTTTTTGTAAGGTTGTTGTTTTTATCTATAGTAATAATTAATGCCCAGTGTGTTTGTTTTTCTTGGAGACATTTTGCACAAGTTATTGGTGCTGATTCTGTGCAAAAAAAAAAAAAAAAAAAAGTGTGCAAAGCAGTCAAATGCAAAAACAATCAACCTGCATTCTTTAGACACTAAAAGTTGATTGGATTCATTATACCACACTTTTGTGTATATTTCGTCATAAGCGTTTCTATTCAAATGTTATTTCTTTCAACTCTAATTCTGAGACTTTGTTTATAAATAAATACTATGTTTGTTTCTCATTTGACAATATAATACTGGCTCCTTATTGAATAAGGATTTTATGCTATTCATTGTCTGATACAATATATCTGTCATATGACATTGGACCGTAGCCACTGCTTAACTTTCCAATTTATCAGTCACTGACATTCAAAGCCCAAGGGTAAAATCCAATCTATTTGCTATCATTCATAATGTCATCCACCAACCGACTCTTATGATCTAGAAATACATGCTGTGTATTTTCTAAGTAAGCCTAAAAAATGTATATGCAGTAAAATCTTGGTTACAGGAAAGTTTAAGGGAGGGTGGAAAAACTACCCAAAGGGCAAAAAATGTACTTTTCAAAAGACTTTGTTTAAAAAAAATTCTGCATTGTTAGAAACGAAGTTTATTGAACCACTTTCGATGTCCTAAGCAGTAGTTACTGTGAATGTATTTTATGTATATATATGTATGTATTATTTTCTTTTTCAAATTATAAAGAGATTGTTGTGTTTCACTTTTTATCTTCAACTGCAACAAATATTTACATCAAAAAATGATATCAATAACTTAACCAGACCTATAATATTTTGACAATTTATTTTCTGCTATCTGATTTCAATGCTTCAAAGTTCATTTGCTGCAGATAAAACGATTCAACAATTAAAGATGTTTACAGCTTTTATTAGAGATTTCCTTAGAAATGTAAAAGGGGAAGGCGCTTTGTTTTCAAAAAAGGACAAACTTTAGTTACGAAGGGCACTTAAACACATCAAAATGGTAGCACAGTGTACTAAAAAAGAATCATGGCTCTGTACCCTACTATAAAACGACAGGCATCACTAAACATATTTCTTGGTTTTTGAGAACGAAGGTACCCTTGGCCCTTATCTCCTTCCTGTGAAGTTGGGAGTGTGAAAGTAGGTAAAATGTATTTCTTCCCATAGAGTTTAAAGTAAAAATAACTGAACTACGGCTACACCCTAACAAATTAAAAGTTTAAAATTTTATATATGTATACATTAGAATATGAAATTTATTTTATTCCTTTATGTTCTTTTCTTTTTGCATCCTTCATTCACACTACATATGAATACAATAGAAACATTCTAAGTAGGGATTCAGAGCTATCAAGAAAATGTATAGCCAATGTAAGACCATTGTTTTCTTTTGATAATATTTCTCAAAAATATGAACACCAATAGCCGCAATATAAGGCCCATTTACCGTTAAACAGTACCAGAGGGCTTCGGGACTTAAATGCCCCCTGAAGGAGACGGAAAATTAAAAACATATTTTGAAGAAGGTCTCTTCAAATGTTTTAGTCTCTCCCTCCCAAAAGCTGATTGTGATATTACTCATTATGAGCTTTTATTCCAATATTACATTCAGCATTTCTACAACCCCCACTGAAAACAAAAGTGGCCATCTCTGGAATTATCCAATTAGCAGATAAGAGCAAAAGGTTCTCTGTTTACTGTGACTGATTTTTCAACCTGAAACAACCATTACGGGCCTTCACTACCACCTGTGTGAGAACTCAGCCTGTGACCTTGCCAGGGTCAGAGTTCTTCCTAAAAACCAGAAATCCTTTTATGTTGAGGAAAGATGCAAATGTCCTGTTGAGAAATAGAAAAAGCTTTACATTAAAAGCTAAAGGCACATTTACCTTTTAGAGAGGACAACAAGGGTGTATTTGTCACCAGGAAAAGGCAGACAGGGAGGGTTGCCCTTAAAAAAATGCCTAGGGAGTACATTGTTATATGTAGCATAACTTATCTTATTTTCATAGCAACGCCAATTGAACTTCGTTTTATTTTTCATTGAAATAAAAATTTTAAGAATAGGAATTTTTTTTACAGTTAAGACCCGTTAGGAAAAACAAAATCAGGAAGCATTCATAACAGATGAAATGAAAGCAGTTTCTTTTTTCCAAAATGCAATGAAAAACGTTCAAAATGTGAAATACATTAAACATTTTTTATGGCTCTTTTTCCTTAAATTTTGAAATATTTTTTGCTGTTTCATATTATTCTTCCTTTCTCAAAAGTATATTTTTAGAAAAACGGTGCTCAAATAAGGCTAAATCCTTTCCTTTCTCTCTCAAGCAATGCTTGAAAAAAAAAAAATCTTGCTAGAGTTATAAATTGTGACAGTAATTGTGTTGTACAATTTTTATTCTGTGCAAAAGGAGTGCTAACCATCCATGTGTATCTTTCACATGAAATCTTGTTGGAACAATTGTTCCTTTAAATCTTTTTGTGTAAATATGTATATATCTATCTATATACTATAATATAAATCCTTTTTTAAATTTTTTTACAAATTCATCTTAATACTCCTAGTCAGTGGTTGGAAAAACTACATTTTTTTCGTAGCGAACTACAACTACAACTACTTTGTTACAAATGTAGTTAACTACAACTACAACTACTTTGTTCAAAATGTAGCAACTACAAACTACTTTTGAAATGTAGTCGCTACTTCGCTACTTTTCAAAAAATAAGTAAATAAACAGCATACATACACATTTGGGTGCCCCACAAAAAACGTAAGTCGATTTTTCAAGCCGCATACCCTCTTATATTTTTCCTTTTATGTCAAAACAATTGTGCAAAAACATTTCATAATTTGAACAACGGCATCCAGTACCGAATTGATCTGAAAGTGTAAACCAGCACTTGTATGCTAAACCAAATTTAAAAAAAAAAAAAAAAAAAATTTAGAAACTCGAAATTTCTGTTGGTAAAACGTTGCCCCCGTATACCCCACATATACCACAAAAACATTTATTCTGATTAAAAAACATTTAGATATTTGTGGTCAAGTAAAATAAAGGCACTTCGCCTAAATTTTATAATTTTGTTCAAAAAACTGATTTTTTTTAAATTACATATCAATTTAAATAAATAATGAAGCATTGTGCCTTTGCAAGTGAATAATAAAAAAATGATATATTTAAAATGAAAAAACTATAACTTAAGATTTAAAAAATCTACATTTTGAGTTCCGTGTGTGGGAGACTTAAATATTGCAAAACAGCAAAAATTCCTATTTAACGCTTGTTATCGACTCTATTGTTTATATTTTCTGTAATGCATGTGGGATATAGGGGGGCGATTTTTATCAACAGAAATTTCGAGATTCTACAATTTTTTTTTTTTTTTTTTGGCCTAGCAATGCAAGTGCTGGTTCGCACTTCCAGACGGTTGCCGTTGTTCAAATTATATGGAACTTTTTTTTACAATTGTTTTGACGTAAAAGGAAAAAATGCAACAGGGACTTGAGAAATCAACTTTCGATTATTTTGGACACCCTAATACACACATACAACGTAAGAGCGATTGAACGGAAATAGGTTTAGATTGATAAGTTAGCTCATCTGAACATGGAATATTGCTAAGAATTATCTATTAGTTCTTTTCAAAAATGTCTGTTATTTATGTAACACTGTTAATGCTTGTATATATTTTAAGCCGGTCAGAGCAGTGCAATATCGTCCTCTTCTACAACATTTGAAGTAGCTTCCATGTTTGGTAAATACTGTAAAAGCACTTATTTTCAAGAGACTGATTTTCGCGTACCCGTTGTAATTACGAAAATTTTAGCCTCAAGAGATATTTTTGTTTTTCAAATTTTGGTCTGTTCATACAAAATTAACAAAATTTTTAGTTCGCGAAATCATCGATATCTTCATTTTCTTTTTATATTAAAAAAAAGTAAGGTCAAAGAAATTGTAAAAGGAAGTTTGTGGTGGGTCTGCGTTTAGGAGACCCCACAACACCTACAGCCTTGAAATTTTGTACAAAATTACTTCGAGGCCCAGCGGTTTGCGCCTGAGGTTTTGTTTTTTGAATTTTGAACTTTTTTAGCTCAAATTTCGCGTCGCAAATTGCCTATTAAAGGGTGGGGGGAATTACTTGCACGCATTAATATATATTGTTGGAAATAATGCATTATAACATTATTAATACAACATTAATAATATCGTTGGAAAGGGTGGAATTTTCCGCTTTGTACGCAATTTGTTTCAATGCTCTAACTTAATTACGGCGGGAATTATTTACATTTTTAGCTAGATTTTTTTTAGCCTTAGCTTAAATTTAGGCACTATTTCTTCATTAAATCTATCAGCAAAAATTGAAGGAATTGTCCCAGAGTTTCCTTTTTCTCGCCACTGGAAAGCGCGGCTTTTTTTACTACAGAGCTAACTCGACCTATGGTTGGAAAACTAAGCTTCTATCTCCAAAGGAAAAAAAAAAGTTACAAGCCGTTTTAATCAAATTCGAAAAATCTCAACTCGATTCAAATTATTGTTTATTTGGCATTGCCATAGTTACGTCTTTTAGATTCGTTTGTCTCTGTTTTCTTATTCACAAATTTTAAGGGTTTCGATTTTTAAAGGAAAATCTTAGGCTCAACTCAATTCAAGCTCCGAGCTAAAAAGCAAAATATATTCCTAGAGACCACGAATTTGAAAGCGACTATTCAAACGTACAAAACTGCAGTTTTGCAATGCTCAGGAGCCCCTTAGCATTTACAGCTCTGCAAGTTTGTATAAGTTATTTTGAAACCCGGGGAAGAAGTGCTTTTTGTTCTAAAGGGAGCTCACAATGCGTTCTTAATTTGTTTCTATTTAATTGATGATTTAAATCTTTGCGAATCAAATAAGGTTGCAATCTTGGGGGGGGGGGGGGTAAGCGTCAACGAGCAGAGGAAAAAGCCCCCTAGTCGTTAAAATAAATGCTTTTACAGTATTGGAACAACAATCTCTTTGAAATCTAAAACGTTCATCCACGGGACATTCTCGGCAGCCAGAAAAAACAAAGGAGTCACTAAATTGAGGGTTTTCGTAAATTCATTACTCTTCTTTTTCAGTCAAACTCTATTCGAAAAAAATATTGGCGAAATATGAAAATTACGATGGCAAACAAACTAATGGTGCCAACAGATAGAACGTATGGCGTCAAAATGATATGCTTGAGGTGAGCTCGTGTTCTTATGAGTCTTATTTCTCTTTGCATCCATTGTACTTGTGTAAAATTCTCTTGAACCTTGCTTTTTTTTTAAACGTTTATTTAAAAGTAGTTTCCATAAATCGCTACAAACTACTTTTTTTTTGTATCGAACTACTCGCTACACTATTTTTTTTAAAAAGTAGTGCGCTACACTACAAACTACTAAAAAATGTAGCTACTACAGTAGCGTCGCTACTTGTAGCGCGCTACTTCCAACCACTGCTCCTAGTTTTTTTAATTTCCGACAATAAATTTCAAAACGTGTTGTGGTTAAAAGTTTGAGATAGCATGATTTAAAAAAGTATTTAATACTGCATGTGTATGTGTGTAAAACTTGAATTGTTTCTTTCTCCCCCCTGAGGTTCAAACAATTGTTCACATATTGCTCTGAACTAGTTTTTTTTTTTTTTTTTTTTTTTTTTTTTTAATGGTGCTTTGAATTGTGTGCTTCAATTACTTACAGTAATAAAATGTTCAACATTTTAATGAACTTTTCAAATTCAATTTGCAATTACACAATATGCATGTTTTGGGTGGAAATATATGCATGTTATCCAACTATGTTTTGACTTGCAATAAAGCATTTTAATATCATTAATAAATTCCACTAATGCAATATTATATAGCTATCTCTGGTTCTTATCTTAACAAATTCTTGACATAATTTAATGACTTTATTTATTGCAACTTAAATGTTAGTGGTATTTATAGCTGTAATTTTGACTGAAATAAGTTAGTGTCTTCTTCCAGCACACAACCTGCTTTACTGATTTATTTATTTCAGTAGTACAAAAGAATATCAAAAACTCAGACCAATGTGGACCAAAAAGTGACCACGTTTTCAAACGCTGGGTTATCAGCGTTAATGTGAGCAACAAGTTTTCTGCACTGAGCGTTTTTGTCCTACCTGAATGTGTCCGATTTTTTTGGGGACTTTATTGTATTATTGTTTTTCTTATCAGACACTGCTACGTTTTTTTTTTTTTTTTTTTTTTTTTTGCTCTGTAAATAAAAGCGCTCCCAATAAAATTTAATTTGTGGAGCATTGTTTAAAAAATACATATTTCTTAATTATGTGAGGAAATAGTTTTTAAAGTTTGGAAACATTCTTTCCTTGCTCAAAACCTTGTGTGTCCGTAACATGTACCTACATCAATACAAGCATAACATTTTATAATGTTTGAGTATTTCCCTTTGTAACATCAATTGCTTCATCACATTTCAGGGGTATCAACATACATAGTTGTAATTTCTGTACAACCCTTTCATTGCTTGTTGTAACTTGTATCTGAAATATGATGCACATTAAAGCACTTTTATGTTTTTTTCCCCGCATAATTGTATTTTTTAGAAGGAAAGAAAAAAGAAAGATACTTAAATTGCTTTGTAAACAATAAACCTATGTAGAATGAAACCCCCAATCCATTTTTCATGATTTTAAGGTTTTTTAAAATATGAATTGTTGAATTTATTACTGTCAACTCTCAATAACTCGAAAGTCCCAAGGGACCTACTAAAACCTTTGAGTTATTGGTAGTACAAGGAGGAGTTCTCGGAATCTTCTCAGCAGCTTAGAACCCAATGGAAATTTCCAGAAAAATGTATATTCCAGTTATAAGGATTTCAGTTATTGTGAGTTGACCACATTCGAAAATATTTTTCTTTTTGAACTCTCACTGGTATGAAGTTCTAAAAAGATTCTGTTGTGAAAACACAAGTATAACATGGCAAGTTATTCATCATTCTTGCAATTTTACTTTCATATGTAATTTTGACATTTGCAGTTAAAAATAAAAGTTGTCATGCAATGAATCTTGTTGGTGTTCTTCCCCCCCGAGTTTTGGTGTTTATGTTGCGAACTTTTTATTTATGTAGTTTTTTATTATTATTATTTATTTTTTAAAAATATGTATCTATCTACCTTTTATTTGTTTGTTTATAATGGGGCTGCATATTGGTTCCTCATCATTTGCAGCCCCAGGGCTGGCATTCTTTTTTTTTTTTTTTTTTTTTTTTGTCTCACCTCTATTGGCAGATAACCACTACCACAAGAATTTTGATGTCTAATTTCCCCACCAGATGGAGGCACCTGGAATCTCTTTCATACAAAGCTGCAGTAGGAATTTATTCAAAGCCAAAATAATATTCAATAGATCTTTTACATGAACGCTGTCGATTTTCTGCATCTTGAAAATATACAGGCTGGCTGGAGAAAGGTTTTGAGCTTGCACAGTTAGACATAAGAGAAGTAGGAATAGTCGGAAATAAAATGGAAATTTGGGGGGGGGGGGGGGGGGTGTCTGAATCGATTTCTATCCTTCACAAAAAGTTGGAAATCTCTAAACAAAATTGCATTCCGGAATTTTACTCTTGTTCCAATGCTTTTTTCTTTTTCCCATTATCTTACGAGGTAAACGCAAATTGCAAGTAGTAAGGCAATTGAAATTCCCTGTACACTAAAAATAGTTTTATTTGCTATTTTTCTCATAAACACTAGGGTAGGGTAGTCCACCCTGGTCATCTTTTTGTGGGGGAGGGGGGAGACAATTTCATACTTTTGTTGTGAAAATAAATTATTATTATTGTTGTGAAAAATTAATTTTTCCAGAAAAAAGGCAGGACAAAATTTTCGGAAGTTTTACATATCTAAAGAGATCAACACATAGTCACTTCACCACTCTGCCAGAAATGAATCTACATATTTTCCTTTTTAACTGTCCATGTTTCTGTTAATGTGTTAACAGTAATTTTTTAATCTGATCATGACTTTTTGAGGTTACTTCTATTAAAGACAAAAACCTTTTTTTTAATTTATAGTATAAAATGTTCAAGCCACTGTGTTGGTTGGCAGCTGGAGGGGGGGGGGGGGGGTTTAAAAATGATATAATCAAACAGAACCACCATACCTTGAAGGGCTAAACAGTTCCAACTTTCCGTGGCTTTCATTTGGTATTATTAAACACATAGATGAAGCATAAACTTGAAACTTATTTTAAAAAACACAGTCTGTATGAAAGAATCCAAAGAAAACATATCCATTTTTAACAAATGCTCCATCAATTATCAGTCATTAAAAAAGATGGTCTCTTAATGTTGTTCCTCTGAAAAGGAAAGATGTCGATAAAATTAGAAATTAAAAGCTTAAAAGTATGTTTTTTTGAGTTATGGCATCATAAAATTAAATACAAGAACAAATCACTTTCAGATTTTACAATGCTGCGCATTAAGGCCTTGATTTGTAAATAACAGGGTTTCCAAACCTGCGGGCCGAAAGCAAGCATCCAAAGCCAGACCTACGGCAGTGATCATGAGAAATGCACACATCAACCAAGTCATATTCACTGGGAAATATTTCATTCCACTGAGAATTTCTTACTTTTTTATACTTTGTGCGGTTCTAATTGCATGTATTAGAATAAATGCAGGGCCGCAAAAAGCCCTTGTCAGTTACGTCTCCCCCCCCCCCCCCAGAAAGAAATGGAAAAAAGAAGAAAGAAAGAAAAGGAAAAGAGAGAAAAAAAATCAAAACTGTTTATATATAGATCTGGGGAACAATTAACTCTATTACAAGTACCACAACAGTAAATACCAATACCAAAAGAATAAATTTTACTTAATCTTTAGGTTTACGCTTATTCGAAGTCCCCCCCCTTTTTTTATTTCTTTTTTTTTAATTATGTGTGTGTGTAGCCGGGCCCCTAGTTTTTGACTAGGTTGACATGGCCTTTCGTCAGGCCTGAATAAATGCAATATCAATCACTAAAGTTTTAATACCCGCATTTAATTCAGCTTCTGTATCTTTATCTATATATATAACTAGTATGTTGTGGCCATCACGAAACTTTCTTCTACATTTTTCTTTTTTTTTTTCTGATCCCTTCCCATGCTTGACGAGGAAGCAATATTCCCAACAAAAACAAAATTACACATGCAAAAACTTGACGACTATCCCAATGTCTGAATTATTGCAAAAGCAAAGCAAAGAGCGAAAATTGAAAGTTATTTTAAAAGCCTTGCTTGAATTAATTACAAATATTTTATTTGTTAACAAACATAAGATGGCAACAGTTAAAACTTTTAAATCATTGAGATAATATTTCCTATCATTTCCATACAATTAAAATCACGAGAAATACGCAGACGACAATCTATTACGATTTATCTTTCTTATTGTTGCATTAATAAAAATATTTTTATTCGCAAAAAAAAAAAAAAAAATCAACACCTCTTGGAGCGATCGGCGTCAAAATTGAACCAAAGCCTGTTTACATAGGGATTCACATATATTCCAAATTTCAACCAGAACGTAGCATTACTTCTTGAGATAGGGCACTCAAAATGGAAAAAAAGAACGGGTGATTGCGCTACCCCCTTTTTAGCTGTTGATACAAAAATAAAATCAGTTCTTATACCCACTAAGGGCTACTTGCCGATAAATTTTTCTTTCATTCCGTTCATTATTTCTTGAGATACAGCAGTCACAATTTACGACAAAAAAACGTTCTATAGCTCAACCCCCGTTTGAGTTATTGACACCAAAATTGAATCAGCACCTGTTCCTGTTAATACCAACATATGGACCAAATTTTGTTTGATTCCGCCAGTTACTTCCTGAGGAATAGCAAGCACGCGTAACTCGAAAAACGTCCCATTGCTCCACCCCCCTTGGAGGAATTCGCGCCAAAAACCAATGGGCACAAGTTCACATAGGGGCACATATGTGTACCAATTTTCGTTCGATTTCATGCGGTAGTTTTTGCTGTAGAGCGGCCACAAAAAACTGGTCACACACAGACGTGACACACATACACACATACATACACACACACACACATACATACACACACACACACAGACAGACAGACATTTTCCAAAAATAGTCGAAATGGACTCAGCACACCTCAAAACGTTCGAATCCTTCGAAATTCGAAAATTTGCACGAATCCAATACTTTCTTCTATATATTAGATATAGAAGAAAGTAAAAATGGAGTTTGGTAAATTTGTTCCCTAAGATCTCAGAAACTACCCGGCAGATTTGGCTGAAACTTTCACCGTTTGTTCAGTTTGGTACTGGGAAGGTTTATAGACCAGTTCGAAAAAAATCCGATTGATAGTTCCCTTTTTATTCCAATTTTAGTCCCAATTTTCGCATAAATGCCCCATTATGGGGGTGGAAAAAAACGTGCACATATTAACATTATATGTCCATCGAAAGCGCCAATTTTTCTGCTGAAGATAGCATCTGTTCGAAGTTTCTAAGTTGTATAAAAAACGAGTTATGAGCTTTTTTGTTCCCTGTTCGAAGGCTTTCATCAACCAAGGGCGGCAAATAGGGGGGTCAAGAGGGGCGGTCGCACCCCCAAATTTTTTGAGCAATATTTGATAGAAAATGGGTGAATTCAATTCATGTGAGTCAGAAATCAATGTTCATTAAAAAAAATCTCGCTGGTTCTCAGTAACTATTTGATGAAACTCTAACACATTTTCAGACTGGAAAAAGTGTTTTTCGTTATTTGTATGATGACTTAGAAATTTATGAAGTATTTTCCGGCCTTTTCAGAACACAGAAAACTGATAGAGAACCATGGTTAATTTTAACTAAAGAAGACATTTCCTCATATAGACTAAATACAGAGCAAAACCTTTTATCCGGGAACCAAAAAACCGGGAAACCAGAAAACCGGCAACCCTTTGCCGATTTTCCCACCATTTTTAAAAAATGCGATTTTCGGCAATTTTTGAAAAACTAAGCATTTTTTTTGAAATACCTAAAAGAATATGACGGGTTTTTTAATAAATACCATATTACTCATTTATAACTCGGGAAAATGTTTACAAATACGAACCTCAGAGGGTTATCCTTAACGCGGAGCAACATTTCCGAAATATTTTCTTGAATTAAACTAGTATGTTGTGGCCATCACGAAACTTTCTTCTATATTTTTCCTTTTTCTGATCCCTCCCCATGCTTGACGAGGAAGCAATATTCCCAACAAAAACAAAATTACACATGCAAAAACTTGACGACCATCCCAATGTCTGAATTATTGCAAAAGCAAAGCAAAGAGCGAAAATTGAAAGTTATTTTAAAAGCCTTGCTTGAACTAATTACAAATATTTTATTTGTTAACAAACATAAGATGGCAACAGTTAAAAATTTTAAATCATTGAGATAATATTTCCGATCATTTCCATACAATGTCAATCACGAGAAATACGCAGACGACAATATATTACGATTTATCTTTCTTATTGTTGCATTATTAAAGCTATTTTTAGTCACAAAAAAAAAAAAAAAATCAACACCTCTTGGAGCGATTGGCGTCAAAATTGAACCAAAGCCTGTTTACATATGGATTCACATATATTCCAAATTTCAACCAGAACGTAGCATTACTTCTTAAGATAGGGCACTCACAATGGAAAAAAGAACGGGCGATTGCGCTACCCCCTTTTTAGCTGTTGACACCAAAATAAAATCAGCTCTTATACCCACTAAGGGCTACTTGCCGATAAATTTTTCTTTCATTCCGTTCATTATTTCTTGAGATACAGCAGTCACAATTGACGACAAAAAAAAGTTCTATAGCTCAACCCTCGTTTGAGTTATTGACACCAAAATTGAATCAGCACCTGTTCCTGCTAATGGCAACATATGGACCAAATTTTGTTTGATTCCGCCAGTTACTTCCTGAGGAATAGCAAGCACGCGTAACTCAAAAAACGTCCCATTGCTCCACCCCCCTTGGAGGAATTCGCGCCAAAAACCAATGGGCACAAGTTCACATACGGGCACATATGTGTACCAAATTTCGTTCGATTTCATGCGGTAGTTTTTGCTGTAGAGCGGCCACAAAAAACTGGTCACACACAGACGTGACACACATACACACACACACACAGACAGACAGACATTTTCCAAAAATAGTCGAAATGGACTCAGCACACCTCAAAACGTTCGAATCCGTCAAAATTCGAAATTTGAAAATTTTCACGAATCCAATACTTTCTTCTATAGATTAGATATAGAAGAAAGTAAAAATACACTCGAAAGTCTAAAATTTTCGTGTTTTATTCCAACTGAATACTAAAGAAATGAATATTGTCATATTCTAATGCAATATTCTATTGAATAGTCTGTAGTTAAAGCCGTTTGGAGCGTAAGTGACGTTGGAAAAGTGCAGGAAACACCGAAAACCAGATTTGCGAATTTTTTGGATAGTTGATAGTGGAATCCAGAAATCGTTAAATGCAAGACTCATAAATCAAATTTCTATTGGTATGAACTTAACGCAAAAGCAATAGTTATCAATAACTACCGTAATCGCAAACACCAAACCTTTACAAGAAATTAAAAAAAAAAAACGTGTTAAAGAGAACAAATTCTTTCAAACACTATAGTAGAAAAATCGTACATTTATGTTCAAAAACTTGTTGCTTGCCCTTCCCTTCATTTTCTTTTGAAACATGGAAAAATACGTCCCCCCCCCCCTTTCAAAATGAATATGAGGGTCTCAGATCTTATGGATAACTTTCAATTATAAGCATTTCTGAACTGTCTTCTTATTTCAATATGTATTACTATTTATTATAGTAATATAAGTTTCATAAACAAACGGCCAATAGCGCTGTTAGCGATCCAGAAAACCGGGAAATTCAGATATCCGGGACAGCGACGGTCCCGAACTTCCCGGATAATTGGTTCTCTACTGTATTTCATACTTCTGTGCCCAGTATGGTGTGTCCAATATGAGAGGCTCGTGCAAAGTGGTGTGGCTGCAAGGTTTTCGCAAGAAAATTCCTTGATATTTTACATTCACATTTACGCTCATTTTTTAAGTGTATATTTATTTAATGAGTGTTCATCGCTTTCTTCTGCTAGAAACACGTTTCAGCTGCTCATATGCTTTCATAGAAACTTCTTAAAAATGTATGTGATTATTGAAAAAAAAAATATCAACAAATACCTATTATTGGGCTCTATAATTATGCAATCTCGAAGTGACACAAGATGGTGTTCAAGAGTTAAAACCATAAAAAGATTTCTTTATAACTTCAAAGCAGTGATTTGACGACTGGAAGAATGATTGCATAACGATTCTTTCAATGGTGAAAAACATCATGCCCGTTTTCATGTACGACTTCCTTTGAATTTTTATTCAATTTATTTGTATTGAAGAAAGTTTTTGATAAATGCTTTACTCTATCAAAACATCTTGAATCCGCTACGCTTAATTTTCGGACTATTCAAACCACAGTTCAATCTACAATTGATCTGTGCACCATACTACTATAGTTCAATCTACAATTAAAACTGAAAATGGATTTTACATAGATGTATATTTCAATCAATCGTGAAACTTTTCAAAAAAATTCTTCCTCCGAGCCACTTTTAAAAAGGCGCAAAAGAAAAAAAAAAGTGACAAAAATCCACATGATGAAGTGAAATCAAACATTGATTTTTCAATATTTTGTATGAAGTAATAGATTCAGTTTCGAATGAAATTAACAGAAGATTTGATGATAATTATTTTTCTGTATGGTTGACTCTATATTATCTGGATTGAATTTTGAAAACGATTAAATAAAATGTTTCAACTATAAGTAAAAATTTTAGCATGAGGCAGGAAAAATTACAAGCAATATACCTAAAAACTCGTTATCACATCCAGAGACTGCAGTTTGTCCTTGTAATTGACTCATCAGTCTGGAATAGTGAATAACAGAGCTGGAGGCAGATGACGTCTCATTGAAGCTGAGAGCGCTCAGGAGACTAGATAATTCAATGATGAAAAATTAAGCTCCTCACAATTTTTGAAGCCGCCTGGGTGATTTTCAAGAGCAAGATATAAAAAGCGTTTTCTTGTTACTTTAATTGTTTTTTAACTATTTCAATTAGCTCAGCTAGTAGAGAAAGATTTTTTTGTGTCAGGAGATTAAAGACTTATTTTCAAAGCACAATGGATAGAAAAAAAAAAAAAAAAGACTATTTGGCTGTAGTGACAAAACAGTACGGCAGTGGGCACTAATAGATTAGTAACAGGATTCCCTGCTATTCCTAATTTCAAAAATCGTGCACTAAAACTTTTCCAAAAAGTATAAAAACTTTAGTATCCAGATGTTTTGTACGATAACTTATTAGAAAGTGAATCAAAATTTTATTTGTTTCTAAACACTAATTTTTATTCATATTAAACCGATTTTTTGACCACTTCCTGTTAGCTAATGTGTGTTTGGGACCGCACTGTGGTAATACATATTAAAGAAACTCGACCCCCCAAATGAAATGCTGAAATGTCGCCCCTGTCATCAACCCAAGTCATTATTTAGTGTGTCATCTCAACTCCCAAGAATTGTTGTATTGTTGAATATTTTTGCGTTTCGTCTGACTTTTTGAGGCTTTTCTCAAGTCAAATCTTAAAGTAACGTTTTTCCTCAACATTGGCTAAAAATAAATGGATTTGGCTGATCATTTTACTTTTAAACGGAACTTATGTAATTAATGGTTTATTATTATTATTTATGCTGATTGGACACTTGCTCACTATACCCAACCAACCAGCAGAAATATCGCCAGAATTTTTTCAGAAAGATTTCAGTAGCTGATGCATTTGGCAGTTTTTTCCACTGTCGCTGTTTTTGAGCCCAAAGACTACGTAATAATGTTTCTCAGCTTTCACCATATAAACAAAATATCGCCAATTAAAGATACTTAAAAAAAATACTGTGTAAAATAATTCAACAACTAAATTAGGCAAATACATAAATCGCACAAAAACTTCCATTAATTTTTCTTTTTCCACGATTTCAAACAATCGCCAAATTTTACTACTTATTTTAGAAACATTTCGGATGAAACCGTTTAGCGCCATTTTTTTTTTTTAACCAAAAGTATCTCAGCATCTGGCAACAATATTTCTATAATAAAAATTAGTAAGGAGGGGGAAAAGTGTCCCAAAATGATTCTCGCAAATTTGGTCAGATTTTAAAACCGCACCAAGTGCCCACAAAAATTTAAATTTCCCAAAATAACTAAAGCAAGTGTAAGGGGAACACGGGCGGCTACATTTTTTAAAACAGTTCGTACATCAATAGCCGTACAGAGAAGGTTTTAGATTTAAAAAAAAAGTACTAACAGATAAATCCTTTTAAACATGTAAAGTTTAATTTCATATTTCGGAAATTCTTCAAATTTGTATATGCTTAAATGTCGTGCTTTCGTTTCTAATTGAATACTGTTTTGTTCTTTATACTTATTGCTATTTTAGTTTAATGAGTAAGGAAGAAACTCGATTTTTAATCCCGTCAAAAAGGTTTGTTTTAAATTCTTTTGCTTGAAACAGAAAACAAGGGCAAGTAACGATTGTTTCTCATAATTATTAGTGACCCAGGCAACGCCGGGTATTTTTGCTAGTTCTTAATCTAAAATTAAAGCATTTCATTATAATTTTTTGTTCTTTGTTTCATCAAAAGGATAGTAAGGTCTTCATGAAAAACTAGATAAGTAATGGATTATAGGAGAAAATTCCGAAGTCAATAAAGCGTATAATAAGATGATGCAAAATGTTTCTGAGAGGTAATGAATAAAATTTCATACTCAACTAGCAGACTCCTACGTTAGTCCAAAAAAGGTGGTTGTAGAGATCTTAATGCAGTCCATGAACACATTATAGCGTGCATGGAATATACGATAATTTTTGACTTCAGAATATTGTTAGGGGTAGTTAGTAAGTAAACATACTAAAAGTCCCCGTCCCTGGGGGGGGGGGTGAGCTGAAGGTGGGAGTGAGGGGGGAAGAAAACTTTGGGTTTTTCGAGAAAGTCAGAAATGGTGGGAAAAAAGCATTTAAAATGAAAATTCAAGCTAAATAAACTTCCTATGAAACTGTTTCTACACATATTTGCCGAATTTCCAATAATTTTCCTCGTATATGTTACGAAAAATCGATGATTTTCGAAAAAATTCTCTCTTTTTGTCAAACATTTGCTCCTAGTTCCTCCCAAGATCAGTATTCATGAAAATTGTCAATAATCAAGTTGTAGAACTTTAAATTTCCTTCAATTTGATATGCTACTTTGTTATATTTTATTCAACCAATCAAAAGTTACACTATTTCAAACACGCACTTTCAGGCAAACCATGAAACACTTGCCATTCACAAATTTCAAACTGACTCGAAAGGATCGCGCACATGCCCTTTTCTCAATGAATTCGACAATCGTGATGAACAATAAAGAAGTATATGTGGATTACTACAACACAAATGATGTTTAAGGGGGGTGGGGGGGATGGCGTTGTGAAATTGTGACAAGTGGGAAGGAAAGAGTAAGAAATGTGACATCAAGCATTTCTTAATACGAATACGTTTACCGTATTACCCCGCATCATCCGGCATGCCGCAAAATTCGGGGGTCACCAGATTTTCAATAACACTTGCCTGGTCCTATCCGGCATGTCGGAAAAATCGAGGTTAGGGGGGGGGAATACTGTAAAAGATATATGTTCAGATTAAAAATGAAGAT
The DNA here is from genome assembly GCF_026930045.1 of Uloborus diversus. Lineage (NCBI taxonomy): Eukaryota > Metazoa > Arthropoda > Arachnida > Araneae > Uloboridae > Uloborus > Uloborus diversus. Next base: position 166,811,570 of record NC_072735.1, on the reverse strand, counting down.
AAGTTCTATACATATCTTATTAGTATTAATCATCATCATCTTCATGGATTAGTCTTTCAGCCTGTTCCGGCTTCCTGGTCTGTCCACCGATTTATAGGTCGACCGCGGTCTTGTTTGCCTTTGGGTTGATAGTAGTAGACGGCCCTTGGTAGTCTTCCACGTGGCATTCTTCGTACGTAATCCCTCCATATGATACGATAATCAGTATTTTTTCCGTTAAGGCTGTAGATCTGTAATTAATTAAAATCTGTAGTTACTTTAATTATCTATTATTAATTATTAGCAGTAATAAACATTTTAATTGTGTAAAAATATTTACTAACAATGTCATTTGTTATTTTAACAAGAAAAATATTGTTTAATAACGAATAATTTTATAAAAAATTAAATTAAACTAAGTAAGCAAGCATTTAAGCTGTAATTTACCGCCCGCTAAAGAATTTACTATAGCTATTCAATAACAAAAAATAAACTTACCTCTCTAAAGGGAACCTAAAATAATTCATTTAAAAAATTAAAAACAAATCGCAGTGACGATGATTGCTTCTGAATTGATTACTTTATTGGCATATAATTAAATGCATTCATAATGACCTACCATAAATAACAAGCACATATTAATGGCAATACACTTTTTTTTTTTTTTGACTGAAGGTTTTTTGACTCTGATTGGAACTGAATGGGGAAATTAACTTTTGTTTTGTTGCAAAATAAACCTCGAAATATCCGGCATGCCAGAAAATTCGAATTTCCCGGCATGCTGGTGAACCTCGTTTTTTTCCGGCATGCTGGACAATGCGGGTAATACGGTATAAAAATTTGTTTATGAAAAACACTTTGTGACAAATGGGGAGGGAGTCAAAAATGTTGAAAAAAAGTGTTACATTTATATGGACAGCCCTTTACCAAGAAATCGGACGAAGATTTGCAGAACTACGTATATATAGTATGAATTGGTGGACTGAGGACGTGCAGAAAGTCAGCATTATACATACTGTTTAAGGAAATTGATAACGATATTGATTTAATTTAATTTGAATTTGTTGTTACTCCACACTCCAGGGACCCCCGTACCTATCACTGTTTGTGGTTTAACCGGTTGGATGGGACCCTGAAAGCTCAGATTTTTTGATCTTGACCAGAAACCGAGAAATCCCTGGTCCAGCACCCCCCCCCCCCCCAGAGGTATCGTTTCACTTGGAGGACTTAGTGACCACGAGCAAATTTAACGTCCCCCAGTCACCATTAATGAAGACGGTGGATCTTCGACCGGCTCGGATCGAACCCGGGACCCTCTAGAAACGAATTTGTTGTTACTGAGGGTACCTAGTCTACAAAACTGTTAGGCAAAAAGAGACGACTGTATAAACCATATGTACATCAATGTCAGTTGGGAAATTGAAACGACGATCTAACAAAAAGGTTTTTTCTCCAACTTTCACAATAACAATCAGCTGACAAATCCGCTAATGACGAAGCTGTTGAAAAATGAGACTAATACGCTCCGAGCTTTAGCTGATGTTGATATTGCGAAGACGGCTATCATCAGATAGTAAAATTCTTCTGTAGCTATCATTTGAGAAGAAGGCCTCCTGGTTGTTCCCTTGATAGCCAAATCCTTAATTGATCACAACATTCTGCTGTCAAAATGTACCAGAAATCTAAAATCATACAACATGTATTTAAGGTATACATCAACAGTTCTTCCTCTGAATCCATTGAGGCTGCTGGAGTCATATGTATGTCCCATGGTATGGTGCTCTAGCCACAGAAAAGTCCCTCAACGAGTTCCGTTAAGATCTTTTATCAAAGTAGCTACAAACATCAAGACTGATCTCTAATTCTACCGTACCACAAGGTACACCAGTAGCTAGGAACTTAATGTTGAAGTACCAGATTGGAGGTTTGGGAAAGGAGGAACGACCAACTCGTGCCGAAACTCTCGGAATCGGATGTTACTCCTGACGGAATCTTGAAGATGATTTTGACTGATTGCTTTTCTACAAGTGACCGGAAGGTCACTTGTAAAAAATCATCGTTAAACTACTCTGTCGCAAGCTTGCACTGCAAGTGCAGTTGCAACAACAGAATCAAAATATTTATTTAGGACGAAGGTGACGACGATGGAATTAATACATTACCAATTTCTTAGAACAACTTTTCCACTGCTGGTGGCACGTCCCTTCCGCCTCAGAATAAAACCAAGATGTCACCTTAAAGATGATATTTTCATTTTCTAATTACTGTCAGTCCATATTCCCTATAAACACTTTCAAAATATGATTAGTAATAATGTAATAAAAACTATAATTACAAGAAGGTGCTGCCGGTCAGCTACATTTACCTTGTTTCTATTATTAAAATGTTCATTATCATGCTATAGCGTCTCATATTCATTTCAATAAGAATAACGAAATTGAGTGCATGAACTTCCTAGTTTTTGATTGCTTGTCAACTGCGTGTAGCGGAGATTGGGCACAGGCTTCGTATTTCTTTGGATCAGGCTTGAATTTGCAGTTCAAGTGTTCAGCCAGTGGATTTTCAAGACACAGAAAACAGTCAGGTTCCATGTCTCATGATTTCTGCACAAGATCCCTTGAGCGCCTGCTTGACACAGACACTCTGAGACAAAAAGAACGAGATAATTTTTTTTTCTTTTTTTCAAAAAGTATTGGTTTTCAAGAACGCATACCTATAATACCATTGGAAATGTGACAGAAATGAATGAAAACAATTTCACAATAAATTTAGTTAACTTTCACTTTTATTCGGAAGACATTTTTCCTGCCATTTCCGAGATAAAATCGAAAACCACAAAATATGACTTCCCCTTCCCACCTTTAACTCCCTTCCCCCCTAGTGTCAGGGACTTTCAGTATGTTTACTTATTAATTACTTCTAACAAATTTCTTACTGAGGAAGTACTGACTGCTGACTGTCTGCACTTCCTCAGTTCACTTTCGTTAAATAATGCCATGGGTATGGAGCTAATCCATGCTGCATATACGTAGTTTCTGCAAATCTCCGTCCGATTTCTTGGTAAGGAGCTGTCCATAAATGATGTTACACTTTTTAAAAAACATATTTGACCCCCTCCCCATTTGTCACAAAGTACTTTTCATAAACTATTTTTTATAAACATATTCGTATTATAAAATGCTTGATTGATGTAACACTTCTTACTCTTTCCTTCCCACTTGTCACAATTTCAGAACGCCACCCCCCCCCCCTAAACATCATTTGTGTTGTAGTACTCCACATATACTTCTTTATTATTCATCAGGATTGTCGAATTCATTAGGAAAGAAGAAGTGCGCGATTCTTTCGAGTCAGTTTGAAATTTGTGAATGGCAAGTGTTCCATGTTTTGCCTCAAAGTGAGTGTTTGAAATTCTGTAACTTTTGATTGATTGAATAAAATATAACAAAGTAGCATATCAAATTGAAGGAAATTTCAAGTTCTACAACTATGTTAATAACAATTTTCATGAATACTGATACTGGGAGGCACTAGGAGCAAATGTTTGACAAAAAAAAGAGATTTTTTTTCTGAAAATCATCGATTTTTCGTAACATATACCCGGAACATTATTGGAAATTTGGCAAATATGTGTAGAAACAGTTTCATAGGAAGTTTGTTTAGCTTGAATTTTTATTTTATATGCATTTCCCCCACCATTTCTGACATTTTCTCAAAAAACCCAAAGTTTTCTACCCCCTCCCTCCCACCTTCAACTCACCCCTAGGGGTAGGGACTTTTAGTATGTTTACTTACTAACTACCCCTAACAATATTCTGAAGTCAAAAATTATCGCATATTCCATGCACGCTACACCCCTGTTTTGAGCACTCATTGACTGAACTATCTGTAGCGACGAGAACATGCTTGCGACAGGCATGAGGAGTTTTCAAATCGATTGACGAAATTTATTGAAGAAAAAAAGGAGAGAAAGAAAAAAAAAGAAAAAAAATCGAATGTATATTTGATAAAGAATTTAGGTAACAGTTTAATATCGAAATCAATCAATCATAAAATGGTTTATTTTAAACAATATATTGAAGTGGTAACGATTAAACTAAGGGAACTAATTCATTCACAAAACGCTAACAAATGCAGAAATCGCCAATTCGAGCTTAAGATTTTAAAACTTTTATTTAAAATATCAGTGCCACGTTGTGACAATTCATTCGGGGTTAGCTTCACTCATTCAGTTTAGAAATACCTAAAAAAGAACAAACAAGACGTGTGTTTTTAACTCTCTTATGAGTTTTACTAATATTTTCTTCATGTTAAAATATAGTTTGGACATTTTTCATTGTGGAGAATTGTACTTGTAGAATTAATCTGTGGTAATAATAGCCTAAAGTCAATTTTTATTTTTTCCATCACTCAACATTTATGAGTTTTTTAAAAATTTCTGAAGCACGTTTGTTTGGAGTTTACATCTTGAGATTCTGCTATGTTACAAACACCCATCCCCCATTTTTGACTTCGTGTTTGAGCACCCTCACGTATCCCAAAACCCGGCGCTACTACTTGTGAATGATCCCCAACAAATATGCGATCAAATAACAAAAATTAATTCCTAAGAATTATTATTTCAAAAAAAGAAAGCATGCCAGCAAGCTTCGGTCCAACTTGCTGAAAACGGGCACATTAGCTAGTGCTTATCTGAACCGAACCAAAATCCTCGGACTTGCTAAATGCTCCAGCTTTCACTACAGATGTCTACAGGATCAGACTTTCACAAACATGTTCCGAACCCGGATTTAGGTGACAAAAAGTGTTTCTTGACGAAAACGATTCATTATTTTTCACAACACCCGGTAAAAGCGTAAAAATATCATGACACGCAACCTTGAACGTAATAGAAATGACATCCGCATTGTGGTGCTGCGCATTATCAGTAAGTGATGGGTTTAGGGTTAATAAATATTTCTAATTACGCAAATGTCTTTTCTCGCCAGAAAGCGAGATAAATGTTCGTATTTAAAGAATTTTTGACTAGCCAACAACTGCATTAGATATCAGACATTGAGATATTTTGAGTTTCACTCGAAACGCTCATCTAAAAATTCAAAATGAAATCATTTGTGGTTGCCAGCTTCTTAGTTGTCGCACTTGTTGGAGGTAAGTAAAAAATTCTTTGGCCAAAATTCATGGTCTTTTGGTGCAAGTTTTGAGTAGTTAACAGTTTTTTATGTAAGATGCTTCAAATATAGAATTGTAATACAGTCAAACCCCTTTAACACGAAATAAATGCCGTTCCCCCAGGCCCGAATCTATAAATTTTAGGCCTTCCTGCAACAAAATCTGTAGCCCCCCCCCCCCAGAGGCCAGCAGTGTATATATTGCAACGTTAATAAGTCTTAGTGCTAGTTTCTTTTAATTTAAATTTCTTGGTTCCTTTAAGGCCGTACTCCCCTCCCCCACACTGCGGATACGCAAATCCGGGCCTGCGTTCCCCGTCAAATAAAGCAAAAAAAAAACCATAGCTGAATCGATCATTTAAGACGAAGATGATTTAAACGAAATTCCGGTTAAGGAAGCGAAAAAAATAAGGTCGGAAAACAGAAAAGAAGAAGGGTACGTTTTGCATGAGCCCATCCCTTTTCATGAAATTTCCTTTCTAACTTTCGAAGGTTTAAATATATAAACGAAGTGGGGGGGTGGCAATACAAACTATGCAACGATTCTAGAAAGGTAGCCGGCGAATGCCTTGCGAGTTGTTAAATTGCTTAGAAGAAGTAGATACGTTTTTAAAACGATGTTACTTGTAAGCATTGAAGCAAAAATCTATCAAAGAGTTTGTTAAAAATTAATGTATACAGGTAATGAAATTTATTATTCTAATTTGAAAAATTTTGTTTCATACTAGTTTATTTAACTTAATATAGCTTGACTTTAAATATGAATATAAATGATTATGTGTACATTTCTGTATTCATGTATTTTGGTTTGATTTGATTTATTGACAACATATATATTTCGAGTTCGTGTACTTGGTCACGCACGACCCGTTTATAAACTCACATCCAATATGACAGATAGCACAAATACAGGCACATAATGTAGGACAGAGTTAACAACAAAGAGAAGGACGTTACAACTAGGGCAAAGGGCGGGAATCGAACCCACCACCTCGGGATTACTACAATTACGCGCTAACCAACTGTGCTTCCAAGACCCCTATTTTGGCTCTCATATTTTTCTGAGACAAAAAACAAAACCTTTTTGTCTGTTTACTCAAAATCCGGTAACTTGAAAATCGGGTAACGCAAAATTCGGTTAACACGATTTTTTTTTCTTTTTTCTTTTTTTTTTTTTTTTTTTTTTTTTTTTTTTTGTCCCCATAGAATTTGTGTTAACGGGTTTGATGTTGTAGTAGAATCGAAAAAAAAAAAAAGTATTCTCCGCGGAACCATGATGCAATAAATAGTATGGAACTCTCTTTGGGAGGGGGGAAGTTCTCATTTTACCGAATGAAACTCCGAGTTTTACCGACTGATAAGAGACTATCGATCATGCGCATGTGCCTACATCTAATGTGAAAATACATCAGGAAAATACAGCATCACAAAATTAAAATAAACTTTAAAATCCTCAAGACTCTGCTGAGAGTACTGGCTCCAAACTTGTCGAATCCAGGGCCGTAGACAGGGCAGGGACCGTCGAGACAAATCCTCCCCCCAAATTTTAAATTATCTCCAAAAAAATAAAGAAACGAAGACAATCTGATCAAAACTCTTCCTTCGATTCCTCCCTCACTATCACTTGGCCTTGTTTCTATTTCTATTCAAGAGTCACACTGACTTCAACTGCATTTTATGTCGAGGTCTGCATACTAGTGCCTTGCCTCCATTATTTTATATACCGATAGATGGCAGCACCATCACCGGATCGAACAGTTAATGAGAATTTAGAACTAGTCCAAGAGCTATAGCTACCTGGTACTAGCACCCCCAGAGGTATCGTTTCACTTGGAGGACATTGAGACCACGCGCATATTTAACGTCGCCCAGTCCCCTTTAATGACGACGGTGGGTCTTCGACCAGCGGGGATCGAACCCGAGCCCCTCCGGCCCCGAGTCCAATGCCCTACCGATCAGGCTACCACGGCCCTCTTGGCCTTGTTATATGCAAATCTTCTTTCATTCAGACCTCTTCTTCTTTTCGCCCCTCCCTCCACACCACCATACAAATTTGTTTTTAAAAAATTTTCAAAAAGTCCCCATTTTTTCACACTTTGGTCCATTACTGATTGCTAATGACTCTTGTTACGAATAGCATTTTAAAAACATTCTTTGATATACACTTCAACAAGAGACTTAACATATTCACATGATCAAAACTATCATTTTTAATCCTATCATACTTTTGATTACATGCTTAATTTTGTAGATTTTAATAAAGTAAGCCTTTAAGAATATTAATTTATTTTTTGAGGTGCTGAGTGTAGATTACTTTTCAACTGTGACTATTTTCACTTATTTACGTGAGAGATATTCTAAAAGCTCCCGACGCATGCATTCGTAATTGTAAAACATTGTATCAAGTGTGATAGACCGTAAAAGCGCACGCAGTCCTCTTATTTTGTGAACTCCCTAATAAATAATTCCTATGGAATATATATTAAATATCAAATAATAATGAAGTAATTAATTAAAATAATTATTTGATACGAATTTTTTAAATACATTGTTGTTTAATGTTTTCAAACAACATAATAAACGTAATTTTTAAATGCTATTTTTACACTTGATTACATATCCTGGAACCACCTTTGCCTCGACCATGTCCCTCCCCGAAAAAATATCCTGGCTACGGCCTTGGTCGAATCGTCATACAAAATTTGCAGAATAAGAAAATATTTTGGGAGGTCGCAGTTACCTCCCTTTTGTTTGCCCCTTCTCCCACTATTCTAAGCAACTGTTTCAAAGATCTTTGTGAATCTGAGATTTGTTGAGCCAAATTAAGGATCATTTTATGCCTTAAATCGGGGTTTCTCTGTTCGGGTGGAAAAATTTGGCCGGTGCTCGGAGATTTTTAGGTTCTTTAGACACGAAAAAAAAAAAAGTTTTCCTTCTTAAAAGTTAATAGCAATTAACATTAACATTTTATGTGACATTTTGACATTAATATAGTGATTAGTTAGGTATTCATCACATATTTCAAAGAGTTTTCTTCAAGGTTTATTTACTTATCGATAATAATTACAGTAATTTCTAACCTTTGTGTTTAAATGATGCTGTAATAATTTCTAGCTAAAGAAGTGCAGGAACCCTAAAACTTAATTTCTTACGTAAATGGCTTGAATTTTGTCTAAAAGTGAAGTCGTGATGAAATTGAAAAGAGCCGGAGCTCAGCTCCTGTTAATTTCCATGCAAATAAAGTCCTGACTCTAAGTAAATTATAATAAAAAATCTTACTACTAACTGATGTAACACATCTAAAAAGCGCACATTTTTATTTCTTTATTTATTTACTAGAAATTCGCTTGTCTAGGTATGACATGTGAAAATTAACCCTAACTCCAGTGGATTAACCCTGAACTCCAGTAGGTAGCTTTCATTGTTGACCACTTTTTCGTTTCTTCATTTCCCTGAAATGACAGAGTCTTACCAGTAAAACAGTTAATTGACCGGATTGAGTTCAGCCTTGTCACAATAAAGCCTTTCCTTGCATGTTAAACACAGGGGTGATTGTGACTCCATGAAAAAATACCTGAACTTTTTTCCAAGAAGAAATGGGCATACATATACACAATACGTGTATGCACACATTATTTATATACAGTGGCTCCCAAAAGTGTTCGTACACTTTGAAATGTTTTAGTAAAACCAAAATAACGCGAAACTGAATTCGAATATGAAGTCCAATTTTTTTTCACATCATTGCTATGTCATTCTAAATAAAATCCTGTATTCTTTTTAAAATATAGACGGATCTTCTTTTTGAAATGGGTCAAAAAACGAAGAGACGGAGAAATCATATGCCACAAAAGTCATCGTACACTCAAATATTTTCGAATAAATTCATGATTAAAATTATCATATGTCGTTTTTTTTTTTTTTTTTTGCATTGTGTTGGATCCTTAAAAGTCATTTGGCTTTAATTTTTTGTTTATTTATTCCTTAATACTGTGCTTATTACTTTAAAATAGTTGGTATTCGTAAAAAACCGCAAACACCATTCGAAATTTGAATTTTTTCCTCACAGTAGCGGTAAATTAGTTTGAAAAGTCTCTAAATTAGTTAATTTATTCCATCCTATATCAAAGTGCTTGATAAAATGCTTTAAAGAAAAGAATCGGACCGAAAACAAGGTAAGAAAAGGTCAACCGGCAAAATTGACAAAGCGTGATCGGAGATTTACAGTTAAAAAAATTACGAAAAAGACACATTTGAGTGCTGTAAAAGTTTCTGCAGTGTTAAATGAAAATTTTTACATTTAATTTTCACCTAAAATTGTTCGCTAAGTTCTCTGATTAGCTGGATTAAATGGGACCTCTTCCCGCAGAAAGTTTCTTGGCCGTACAAAAAACAGAAAGCTTACGCTTTTCGTCGCAAAACCAATGATAAATAAGCTCAAAACGTTTTGAAATTACGTCTTACTTACAGATAAAAATGAATTCAACATTTTTGGTTCCGGTTAAAATTTTGTATAATTGTAAATAGAAGAAAAAATAAATAAGAACTTAATCTTAAGAACTTAGTTGAACCAGTTAATCAGGACGGTGAAGGCGTTCTTGTGTGAGGGTGCATATCAGCACCAGGACTTGGTAGTCTGGATTTTTTTGCTAAAATAATCAATCATGCTGTTCCTTTAAATACTTTAAAAACCAATTTTAAACTATTAGCCAAAAATTTGGTTATCGGAAACAACTTTGTTTTTTATCAAAACAACGATAAGAAGCACACGGTTTTCAACGTTTGCGTCTAGTGCCTCAAAAATTGTCCTTAAGTTTAGAAAATACCCCTTCAATCTCCAGATTTGAACTTAATGTAATATATTTAGAGATATCTGGAGGCTAGATTACGAAAATACGGCTTTGAAACGAAAATAGAGCTAGTAACAATAAGACTCGAAGTGTGGTTCAACACTTACTCAGAAATTACGCAAAAAAAGAAATTAAAAAAATGAAATCTATTCCCAGACATTTAAAAGATGTTATTGATACTGCATGATATTCTACTAAATAATAACTTAATAAAAAGTTAGATTGTTTAATAATATATAGACATTTTTTAAAGTGTACGAAGACTTTTGTGAGATAAAATTTCCGGCACTTTTTGGTTTTTGATTTTTAAAAACTTAAGTTTTAATATTTTTTTTAAAAAAATTATGTCGTTTTGTTGAAAATTGATCATAGATCTTATAATTAAATACCCATTGCGAAAAATTAATTCTAACCAATGAATAGGGCCCTATATCATTGAAAGTCGTAGGTGTACGAACACTTTTTGGAGCCACTGTACATAATTATTTGTTGGGGCTAAAACTCGAAGTTTTAATTGGACTTAATATGTTCATGTGCATGGAGAGAATTAAATTCTTTTAATTTTTCTCATTTCTAAAAATTTTTCAAAGAATGTTTTATTTTCCTCCATTGTATCTGAATCCTTAACCATTTATTACATTCATTTTCTAAAAGTGCATAAATATTTCAGAATTAAATAAGTTTGGGGCAAAAGGGGCAGCATGTATTATGATCCCTGCGCAATAGGGCTAGGCGTTATCCGGAATTATTAATGCCACGATATATCTCTCTCCAAATATCGATATTTCCGATATATATAAGTCGTTAAATTCAACATTTAATGGGGGGGGGGACTGTAAAGCCTATTGCATAATCATCTACAACAGAGAAAAGCCATAGGCCATCTTGGTGAATAAATATTTTAGCAATTTAATCTAATAATATAGTTATAGCAAAGATTTTCATGTGTTTGTGTCGGGAGGGGAGGGGGGGGGGGGTCATGAAGCAGATTATACCACAGAAACTTTTGGTGAAATTAATTTAGAACAATTTAAGTCTTTTTATTAGTGGGTGGCAATTCTTGAGGGAAAAGGGGGCTTGGTAAAATTGAGGGGCAAGGGCGTATATAAGGGAAGGGCTGAGGGGGCCCGGGCCCCCTCCAAAATCTGGGGAAAAAGTAAATAAAGGTAGTTATTATTTGGTTTTAGTTTGCTCACAAATAACTTCCGAACTTTCAGCTACAGAACAATAATAATACAATAATGATAGGGATAATACTAATACGTTATATAAGGGATTTCTGAGCTGGATGGCTCAGGAAGAGGTGAAGGGTGCCGCGAAGAGACCCTGGTAATAATAATCCTCATATAAATAATAGCGAATGATAGAGTAACGCTGACGTCATCAACAATGAAACTTGCGCCACGGCATGATAATTTGATATTTTTTGGTAATATTTGACATGCAGGGAAATGTTTTATTTTGACAGGGCTGAACTGGATCCGGTAACTCGACTGTTTTACTGGTAAGACTCATTTTAGGAGAATGAAGAAGCGTAAAAATCGTCGACAATGAAAGCTATCTACTGGAGTTTAATGTTAATCCACTGGAGTTAGGGTTACAATTTCACCTATCAAACTACCACCAAACAGGCAATTACTTCGCTCAAATGTAGAATCAATTTGCACCCGTTATACCTTGACGGGTGATTTTCTAGTATGTAATAAAACTAGACTATAGGGTGTCGTGAGAAAATTTTAATTCTTTAAAAGATGCCGCGAATCGTTAGAGTTTAGGAACCCTCTGCGTTAGAGGGCACCAGTCAATGGTGTTCAGAAGGAGTCAGGGAATCTGTACCTCTTTCTCAAGAAGAGAGCGTGTCTTGGGAAAGCGAAGTAATTTTTTAAAAAAGAAAAGCAAATAATGCGGGGGAGAAAATCTCAATTCTTTCAAAAAGAAAACTTTAAATTAAAAACGTTTAACAGATGCGTATTATTGCTTAGCAAATTAATTTCCCCTCTCTTTCTTTCACTATCCCCCCTCCCCCTCTTTTTTCTTGTCTATCTGAAAAGAAGAATCTTCAAAATGTTTCTCTCCTTAACTTTCGTCCCCTGCAAGAAATTTAAAATAAGTTTTAGTTGTTTGGTTGGATTAATATTGGAAAATTGATGTCCTAAAAACGCATTTATTTAGGCGTTTTTCGGACAGCAATTTTAAAATATTGCTAGAGGAGAGTCCTAGAACGGCCATCCTCACTACCAAAAATAGTCTGATATTGTGCCCTTTAAGATTTCAATTTTGAAAAGTTTCGGAAAGAGATCCTTAACCTCCCCTTACCTCTAAACGACTCCATTCTCGAGAGATAACCTGAAATTGCGTTTTATCTTTCAAGGGAAATTGCGTTTTACCTTTCTTCTCGAACTCTTCCTTTCCAAAGATTGCTTAATGTTGGGACAAAATCTAAATTTCTTATGAAAAAAAATCTTAAAATAAAAATTTCGAAAGTTACTTACTATTATTCAGGTAATTACGAACATAAGCTCTTATTTCTTTCATGCCCCCCTCTCGCTCTTTTTTTTTTCTTTTTCCTAGTCTGTCTAAAAATAAAAGTCTTCAAAATGCTACACTTCGCAAGCCCTCCCCCCCCCCAAAAAAACCCCTAAAAGAGCGTCTGAAATCTTATTTTCAGGGCTTCAATGTCGAAAAATTTCCAGGGGATAATTATTAAACGAATTTTCTTCTAATAGCATCGAAAATCGTTCAAGATTGCTTTTCTGGAGCTTCAATTTTTAAATGCCCGAACCCCTAACGTTACCAAATATGGTCCACAATCGCGTTTTTATGACCTCCAATTTCTAAACATTTAAGGTGGAGAGTGTTTAAATCCCCCCCCCCCCACCTAATATCACTGAATTTCTCTTTAAAACTTCGTTTTTTAGGACTTCAATTTCGAAATAGTTTTAGGGGAAAGCCACAGAACCGTCCTGCCCTTAACATCATCGAATTTAGTCTGAAATAATCGAAGTTAATCTGCATTTTTAGAACTTCAATTTTGAAAAATCGGGCAGAGGGATGATCGATTTAGGTTTTTTTTTTTTTTTTTTTTTTTTTTCAAATCGATCGGGAGCAACTTCAAAAAGTCCCATATCTTTCATTACCCTAACGCCAACAAATATAGCCGAAAATGCTTCAATTTCAAAAAATTTCCAGAGAAGTCCCACAGAATTTTTCTTCTCCGTAGCATCAGCAGAGATCGCTTACTTAATAGGCGTTCTTAAACCTAATATTTAAAAAAAATTCCGGGGAAAACCCCCCTGGATCCCCCCCCCCCCTCCACACCAACCATCTAAAGCGAGAATTTTTTAAGAGTGCCCTCTTAAAACTATTCTTCGGTCGTGCCAATGGGTGACGGAATGAAGTCTATGAAAAAAATGAAAAAATCAGGGCACTGTTGTTCCCCGCCCCCCAAAAAAATTGAAACTTCAAAAAAAAGTGGGGGGAGAGCTAATCTTGGTAATATGGGCCCCCTCCAAAATAAACACATATATAAGCCATTGTTGAGGGGTGCCATCGCAGTGGGGGGGAATGGCCAACCCTAGTTACATCATCTGCATATTAAGATATGCAACAGAGAAACGATATTAGACATCTTGAAAAGAAAATATTAAGAGGAAAAATATCAAGTAACGCTCTTTTCTCTTCTTATCTAGCCTTCATTCCATCTTTCACCCCAGCTGGTCTTCAATAATTACCATAGAGATTGCAAAACATGACGGTAGCTTACGCTTTATACCAAACGAAACGTCTTCAATTTGGACTTTCGGCGTTTCATTAAACATCGACCTAAATTTTACAAAAGTGGGTTTTTCTGAAAATATAGGATGGTTCCGGTATTTTCGAAGATGAAGATACCGGAAATCAAGATGTAAATACCGGAAATCCGGTAAAATACCGGAACACAATCACCCCTGGTTAAACATTACCGAATTATCACGCCGTGGCGAGAGTTTCATTGTTGAAACTCGCTGGTTACTCGATCATTGGCTATTATATATATGAGGATTTTCAAAGAAAATAAAATATTGGTCTGTGAAATGTTCGCTCAAATTAATGATTAACGGTTCGCTGGTCAAAAAAGAGTAAGAAATGTTGCCATAGATAACATTAAAATTTTTGTATACCTAAATTAATTAACCAAAATTAAGCAGAAGCTTATCATACAATGTTTTGAACACTTTTAGTGGAAACGATTGAAGTGAATATGCTTGCTAACAAGTTGAACACATAGTGTTGTTATAATTATCATTTTAATCTATAGTATATTTGTCAGCAAAGAAGAGTTAATACGCCGATAAAAAGCAGGCAGATATTACAGTAGCGTTTATTTTTTTTATTGAATACTTTACTTTAATCTAACACTCTATTTTCCAAGTAACACATACTTTGTCCAATTCAAGTTTTGTACGATTCAAACTACCGTAGTCCCTCGTTTTACGCGGTTTTATTTTACGCCGTTCCGATTATACGCGGTTTAAGATTTGACACCTTTGTTTTATTTTACGCGGATGAGTTTCGGTTTTACACGAATGCGGCAATGCAAACAGATAAAATTCTCCCTTCTTTCAGAATTCAAACTCCTAAAGATTGCTGATTATGCGTAATCAACTGCATTTTGGCTTGCTAATAATCGAGCTTGGGCCACTAGAGACATTTTATGCGATTGGTTCCAGAGTTCTTTCCAGAAGTAAAGTTATTAAACTCACACAGTTCAGAACTCACTGGAAGAAGAGCTTTTAGGAGTGACAAAGGAGGCCAGACCAACGAGGATACCGACTTTGGTGACACACAACCAAAAACGTTCACATTGAAAATTTTGAGCCATTCCTAGACAATAGAAATGATCTTTCTGATTTGTTAGTGAATTAAGATTCTACTACGGAAATGACGCAAGTGATCATGGATACGTTAATGCTCTGCAAAGAATTACGGAGAAAAATTATTATTGACTTCCAAAAGACTATCATAGCGAGCTCCTTTTTATAAACAGAACACGAAATTGGTTTATGTTTTCTTTATGCATGTTGTGCATAAAATCGATGTAAGTACACATTAAACTTATTATACAATTAGTCATCACTAGAATGAGGTTTTTTTTTTTAATCTATGGAACCTAACCTTTTTTTGACATTACTATTAGGTCTCAATTTACGCGGCATTTCCGTGGAACGTGACCCCCGCGTAAAACGAGAGTCTACTGTATTTTGCTTTTTTTTTTGTTTTGTTTTCCAGTTCCAAATTAATAAGAGTTGATTTATAACCGTATTCTAGGTTTCTTTTTCTTAATTTTTTTTTTCTATTTCTCACATTAATTAAACGTTTCATGTTCAGAAAAATGTGATGAGCTCAAAAGATTATTATTATTTTTAGTTACTTGGACTGAGGAAGCTTTTTATTTAATTTGTTGATTTTAAATAATAACATGGTTCATTTGAATTTTAGGCGTTTGTTGTCGGAGATTGCCGAGGCAAGCCGAAGAAGCAGTACCAGATGTAGACGCAGCAGATGTTACGACAGCGTGAGTAATTTTGATTTAACCTGTTATACTTTGCTGTTTGCTGTACTATTTTAATACTTTCTCCTCTTCTCTTTTTCACTTGTTGATTATAAGCTTTATTTCTTTATTCAAATATCACCAATTACCACCGTAAAGTATGGCTTTAATAACAAGACACTTGACCTTTAAACGAATTCATTTATGTTTTGGTCGAAACAGGAAAAAATCTTGCACTGACATTTGGCGCCAGAAACACGTTCTTTTTTTCACTGAACAACCAAAAAAGAGGAAAACATTGTCTAGATCAGGTATTAACTTATCAAAGCCACACCATAGACCAGTGTTTCTTAATTTCTTTGATTAATGGAATCCTTTTTAATGTCTACTTTTTTCGTGGAACGCCTGATTTTACTTCAGTAACCTCTGGTTTTTCTTCAGTTAGAGTAGTCTGAATGTGATTAAAAGCTTCACTCATGTAACCCCAAAAATATATCCATGAAACCCTGGGGTTCCGCGGCACACAATTTAAGAAACACTGCACATAGACTATCTCATTTGAAGGTAAAGCAGAAGTTTAAAAAAGCAACGAAGACAAATAGCTATATCGTTGTATGCTTGGTGCTGGGCAAATTCTTTCAAATTCAAAATCATATGTTTGGGATCTTTTTGTTAAAAACTATTTCTTAACTTACGTTATCTGCCACAATGCCAGCGTTTTACTTCCTGTTGTCAAAACCAATGAGAAATAATAGTAATTAAAGTTAAAGTAAACGTAGCTGTCTTTGAATTGTAGCCAAAAACAATGAAAATAATAGCATTTGTAAAGTTAGTTTTTTAAATAAATTTATCAAGTTAATTTCAAAGTTGAACTTAACAACATATATTTGGATTTTGTATATTTCAAACTTAACAAATAATGCAGGTTTTCACGCATTCTTTCATTCAAGTCAAATCATCAATTTAAAAGCATTTCAAAAAGCTTTTTTTTTTTTTTCACTATCCTTGTTCAAAATTGATTTTAAATTTGAGCACTCAAACTTGCAATATTTAGAGCAGATAATACGTAAATATAAGTTATTCTCAATTTATGCGCAATACATTTGTATTAAAACGAAGGTAAAATTTTTTTTTCTTATTTTAAATAAGGATAGGTAATAAGTAAATATGCTTTATATTTAAAAAAGTTTCACCTCAAATAGATTTCAAAACGAAAAAACTTCAAAATAAAATGTAAAAAATATTGTTTTTTTTTTAAAGACTATTTCTACAAGGTTGGTCCGTACTAAAAAGTATGAATTGAAGTTAATGTATGATTTCTTGATTACAACACTAAAAAATTGCTGTTGTTTTTATAAGTTAATTCTAAAACAGCTAATGTAATTTAAATTAAATATGTGAGAGAAGAAATTAAATATACGCTATACAGCTTTGTATAAATAGCTTTTACTATACCGCCTTTATTGCTTCTTCTCTTAATTTTTAATTTGAATTTTATTTGCTACTTTAGAATTAACCTAAAGATAAAGATATTAAGATCAACTGCAATATTTGATTGTTGCAGTCAAGAAACCATATATTTGTACTTATTTTATTTCTTACTTTTTAGTGTAAACTAAACTTAAAGAAATATTCTTTAAAATGAAAAAAATACACATTTTTTTTTCTGCTGACTAAGGGTGTTGCTTTTCTTTCAGTGCCCCCAATCCCAAAGTTGAAAAACTGAATAACGCCATGTCATTCATGTTGGCGGACTTGAACAACCAGGCAGCTTTGGGGGTACCACTGGATCCCAAGAAAGTTGCTGCGGTAAGTTGGACTTTTGTAGTTCATACGTTAGTTCCCAATTATCCAACATAAATATTTTTTTTTTTTGCAAAATTTCTGGATCATTATCCTTTCAAATCGTTGTTGTCTTTATTTTTATTTTTTTCTTTCCTTTTATTTTAATTTGTTTTTAAAAATTGTTCAATAAACATTAAATAATCAAACTTAAACAAAATTCAACATATCAAACATCTTCAGAATCACAAGTATCACAGTATCTTCAAATAATCAAACTTACAATATTTCCGAACCATTAGCTTTTATACATCCTGTTTTTTATATTTAATTTATTTTTTAAATTAATTATCGAATTAACACTTTGCTAGAACAAGTTTTGGATCATTACCAAATGATGTGTTTTTAATTTAAAGGAAATGAATGTTTGAAACGAATACGAATGTTTTTGTCATAAACACTCGTAGTGGTCAAATGATAAACTTCACTTCAATACGTTGAAACCGTGGCATCTTGCTGCCGTCACTTTGATTTTGAACTGAAAAAAGCTAAATAAATAAATAAATAAATAACCGCAAGCAGCCAAATTTGAAAAATGATAATTTTTCATAACCATCAGTCTATTTCTAAAGATTTGTATTCGTACTAAACACTAGGCAAAAAGACCGGCATTAATGTATAATGCTGTTCTTGTTTATAATTGCATTACTTTAAAAGTAATACAATAATTTATTAAGCAATCATCAAAAATGAATTATCTGAGCAATTGGAAATGTGTTGCACAAAACATTCTACAAATCCCAAAAGTTAAATTTCCTTTTTCATACAACTTTTCGAAGAAGATAAACTATATACCCTGTTTCTATATAATGCAATTAAAGTTTGAAGATTTCCAGAAAAAATATTTAAAAAATATTGGTCGACGCAGTAACATACGTATCTTATACGTCAGTTTCCTATTTATTGACTTAGGCTTTCTATAGTTCACGTATAGTAATTTAAACAATGTTTCTAAAAATCTCTAAAACTTAACTGCATCAAATATGTTACCGGCACTGTATGAAACGCTAGTGTTCTATAGAATGTCTAGGCATCTATATAAATAAAACAGAGAATATAGATGTGTGTGTATTTATATATATGTGTGTGTGTTCCCTATACAAATCCACAGTTTCAGTCGGATCTCAACCACATTTGGCAGGGAGGTACTTGGGTACCCGAGAAGAAACGTTGGGGTATTTTCAAACGCCAAAAAGGAACCGAACCGTTCGAATTTTAATTTTAGGAAACGAAAATGGCATTAAATGGCTCTTTCTACCCGAAATAATTATCCGATCAGGTCAATTTTAGCGCTATTCGAAAGCCCGCGAAAAATACCCATAAAGTTCATTCACTTCCTTCGAATTTCCAAAAAAAAAAAAAAAAGGCTGTAAAATCAGCAGAATTAAATCAAAAAGCACTTTCAAGCCTAATAGAACTTTATTTTCATATCGGAAAACTATCGTTTGCGCGATCTCATTTAAAATTAGCGTTCAGAAGGTTGCCACTTTTTCTTTCCTCGGATGTGACTAAATAAAATTTTGTTTTTGTTTTGAGGTAAAAATTTCCCCTTTTGATTGTTATTTGGGGACTTATCTTCATTCTTTTTTCTTTCATATTCAAGATGTTGCGTTTAATTTATTCGGGAATTTTTGATTTGCCGTTTTCTTTCTTTAAGAACGATTATTTTGACGGGAAATTTTACAGTATTTTTTTCCCCAAATTGAAGCCCGATTGTTGAACATGAGTCACTTGACATAACTTTTATTTTCGAGGTAGAACGTGCAAAGCCGGGCAATGCAGCTAGTTGTCTGTGTAATAATGCCAGAAGTTTTCAGGCAAAGTAAGAAACACGAAAATTATTACATACTTTCCCTGGGCATTGTATATAATCCCTAGGTATAGTATAGAATGACAAATGCTATTAAATCAAAGGAAGAAACAGTCTACTTGATAATGCTACTATGTAAATGACGTAGCATGTTCACAGAATATATGAATTTTTTGGCACTTTTTGCATGCAAGTGCATCTCTCGTTTCCTTTAAACACTCACAAAAGTATCAGAAACGAAAATCTCTTCGGTAAGCATGTCTTCTTCATGTTGGATTAATAATGGCCCCATTAGATGGGGGGGGGGGGGAGCTGACGCTTTGGGCCTTGGCAATTTATGACTTTTCCGTGTTCAACTGATGCAACTTATGATCTGCTATGCATCCACCAATCAATGTCAACGTTTCAAAGTTCGTTTAATTTTGATTGGACGTCGCCCATTTTGACCGCAAGAGGCGCTGTACGGAATCCCTGCATCCACCAATCAATGGCACTGTCATGGTCTATAAAAATTAAGTAGGGCCATGGTTTAATCCACTATCGATTGTAATTTCATCCATGTTTTATTGAAACAAGCTCTTTTTGTTGCATAATCTGATTGCTTTCCTCTTTTTCCTTGTTTGCTGTCTTGTCAGGTGATATTCGCATCAAACCGGAGATGCATTTCATACTTTGCCGATTTCTTAGTCAGCATTTTATAGAATGACTAGGTAATGTGTGAAATATGAATCATCCCATACATTGCCGGCTAGCTTTAGGCGTTGTACATATAATGCCAAGGGCATTCTGTGGAATGCCGGATTTCAATCTTTGCCGGAAACATATACAGAGTCCATGTTCTTCATAAAGTTCATCACAAGGAGAGCAGCAGACGCAGTAGCAAATTTAGCGTTATCCAGGGAGCGCCACGTGGAGGCCTGCTACGTTACATCCTTGAGAAGTCTGACTTCTTGGTCAAAAAAGTATCTAGTCATCTCCATAGGTCTTGTGGAGCCTTGCCACTTCATTGTGCAAAATTGAAGATAAGGAGAATTTTCAGAAATTCGTTTTGTCGTGAGGCTTTCGGGGTTGCTGAGGGTAGACTCAGGAGAAAACTGTGCGAGACGTCCCACTGCGTGTCCCGAATTCTCCTCGAGCTACTGTTGTGGCTGATTTTAGGCTTTTAACAAGACACGATTGTCTAAATGCCTATTTGTACCGCTTTCGTCTCATGGATTCTCCAACCTAAACTTTATGTAACTATGGAAAAGCCATAGAAGTTGCTCATCTGGACGTCTACAGGGGCATGCACAGAAATTTTGGGGCCCGTCACAAATGACATTTCCGGGCACCCTCCATGCTGTTTACCCCTCAATTTCATGCCAGTTTAAAAAATAGGGCGCGGGCCTACAGTTGTCACTTCTCCCCCCCCCCCGTGTACGCTCCTGGTGATAACTAGGTGTATTGGAAAGCCCGTGATCCAATGTCTTAATGGTCAACTGACCGGAATTTGAAAAATTAAAAATCATAAAGTTCATTCAAACAAGGAAAAAACATGTTTGAAGCCTTTAGGGGTGTTTTGTGAAAAAAATTAAAATGTCTGTTAAAATAGAATGGCCACATTTTTTTTTTTTCAAGCAGACACTTCATATCTTAAAAAGTAAATTTTTACAATTAGGCAAAGAATAAAAAAAAATAAAAAGAATAAATAAATAAATAAATAATAAAACATTAAAATAGCTATATAATTAAGTGTAAAATCGAACACAAATATTGAAAACCTTTATTCCAGCGTTAGAAGGAACCACTTTATCAATCTTCTAGTTGAAAGTCTTTCTGGATGCATTTCTTTAAATCTTTGTAAATCTTGAGTTTTGGGGTCTTGTAACCCCAAAACATTTGAAATGTTTTTGAATTTAGTGCTTCAATAACGTTGATTTTAATACGTTTATTAATTCAAGTGCTGTTTTAAAAACTTCAGTCTTTTACAACTGCTCTTAATTTATTTTTCCAGATCAACAAATTGGCAATGATTGTGACCATCTTGGGAGGTGAAGTCAACGAACCAAACCAGGTCATGATGTCCAACCTTGCAACGCCGCCACCCGCTTATGCTGACAAAGGCGCTGCTGCATCTGCTTAAATAAAAACTGCTCACCAAGACGGCCGTTGCTCAAACAATCAATTGTTGTATAATCTTGTAAGAACTTGGTTTCACCGAGGAAGATGAGTTTCGAATTTTGAGTTTAGTTTCTTGTAAAATTAAAAGAATCATAATTCATTACGTCATTTTCTTCTGTTAGTTCTTGTTGAAGATGACATCTCATGTTGGATTGTACAAATGTTTTTAAAATAAATACCAGTTATTGCATTTAAAAATGTTGCTTTTATTTTGTGTCTTGCTCATAAAATCTTTTTTGTAAATTATTCAACTTTAGTCCCGTATTCTTGCCGAGCATAACTCTTACTGTTGAGATAACATTAGCAGGAGTACAAATGCAATGTTCTGTATGTTTATATCGTGCTGCAGGGGTCGGAGTAATGATTTCAAAAATATTAGGACACGATTTTGATAAAATTTTAGGACAACAGATATCACGTTTTATCAACAGATATCACGTTTATAAGCTTGATTTTCGTAGTGGATAATAAAATACTTCAAATTCAATCTTGAACACTGCAATAGAATGCATTTTAACCTTTTACTCTTTAACACAGTGACACATTATGAAGTAGAAATATATACCACATACCAGTGGGATAAATGTATGTGCAATTGCTTCTTTACGTGCATTGTTGTTGTTTCATCAAAATGAATTACAAATAATGATGAAAAAATATTCTTAATAAGAAGGAATTTAAAGTAGGATGCAAGTCCAAAATTTATTATGTATCTAATTAACTTTTATCAGATAATTTGATACTTTTTGCTATCTCAGAATCATCAAAAATATCCCTGTAAATTACAGATGAGTCATTTTAAGATGTAAATGAATAATTGTTTTTTAAGGCAAATAAAACTAAGAAAACCTCCGCCTTCGAAATTTTATCTTGGGGTGAATTTGGAACAAAAGCTTTGGATTGCTTCACCATAATCAATTTGTTTTCAGTAGAAGACGAAATAAATGGAATTTAAAATACAACTTTATTTTTCAAGTTACTTGTCCACCTCTTATGTCTCGCCGCATCAGCATGAGTCAATACCTGTGAAAATCCTTGATTATCAATGTTGGAAAGATAATGTATAAAGAGAATAAAATGCTTTAAATTCATCCATTTCTGAAAATCACCATTGCTGATCTTGCATCCATTTCTGTCTTTTTTCAACAACAAGGAAGAGAATTTAGCTTTCCGTTACATTATAAAAAAACAAATTACTATTTACATTTTTAAAGCAAAATGTTAGTGACTAACTTTAAAAATTATGTGCGCAGGAAATAATCTAATTTCACTGAACAGAAAGACAACGCAAACTGACTCTTTGCACTGGAAGAACAAGCTAATGCTCAGACCACAACAAGGGCGCCCATATGCAAAACTGTAAGGGGGGGGGGGCTCAGATATTTTCCCCATGGGTTAGGAGGGTATTTTCTCCATGGAAACCGATTACAGGACAGATTAGAGTCATTAAAATATTTCAATTTTAACGACTTATTCATTAATGGCTGGAGAATAAATGTTTTTACATTTTTGCAAAGAAAAAAGTACCAAAAGCAAGGAAGTTCCAATTTCAAAAAGGGGGGGAGGGGTATCGAGCCCCCTTGCCTCCCTATATGGACGCCCTTGGACCACAACACAAGATAAGTGTAATAAAAATAAGTATTACTTCCCACCTGGGACCTGGGGACAACCTTTTTAAACTTTGCCCTAAATATATTTTTTGAACCACGTGTTTATGTTTGGGTTCTAACTAGACACATTGTATTGATTTCAATAAGTTCTGACACCTCTCCTCCCCCATCTACCACATAACTATAATTTGAGAGCAGGAGGGAATACTCCCCCCCCCCGGTTTACATATTGTTCATTTCTTTTCAAAGGGGAAAAATATCAAAGATATCAGATCCTATTCCCTTTACCCAAACTCTTTTTCTTCAACATTTGCTGCACAGCAGTTTTTTTTTTTTTTAATTTTGTGTCTTTTTCGCAGAAGAGAAATGACTGCAAAAGTTACAAAATATAGATAAAACAAACAGCATATTGAGCATATGTTTCGATTAAGCGCATCCTCTCCCCCTCCTTCTCCAGAAAAAAAGCAGCAGCAGCATGTGTTTTTCTCAGGGTCTATGAAGTTTATTTTATTCTAAAATATAGGCATATCATCACGAAAAGTTTCATTTTTAGGTTGAATTTTATTTATCTGTACAAGTAAGGAATAAAGTAATGAAAATTTTTTAGGACAAAACTCGAAAGCTTAGGAATTTTAGGACAAAATTTGAAATCTTAGGATTTTTAGGACAACTCCTACCCCTGCGTGCTGTCTATCACAGGGAAAAGGCACAGCATACATCATTGTACTGGCAGACTGCAACATACTCCTATCGCTTTGTCGAACATGAAATTATCAAGTAAAGAATTTATAGTAAATGCAACAGAAGAGCTATTCAAGGTTTTTCTTAATTTTCAAGTTTTTGTTAGTTATTAAGCTGTGTCTGCTTTGAAGCTGTTGATTATCAGTTATTGAATTCAAAACAAAACTTTAAAAAAAGGCACTAAATAAGTTTTGTTCAGTAGATTTGTTCTCGACAATTTGCTGATATATGTTCAAAACAGTTACGCAGCTATGAGTTTTATGACAGACAAAAAGTTATAAAAGAACTGTTTATCTAATCAGCACGATTCTGTATCAAGATACATATTAGCAATTTCTTGCTTTTCTTTCTTTTGCACGTCTTCATAAACATTAATCACTATGGACTTGGAGAGCTCCGAGCCATCTACTGTTTCCACTGGTACCATTGCCACTGATAGCCGGTCCCGTGTTCGTAAATTTTTAATTTGGCCCAACATGGCCTAATCCTCGCCTGATTTGGCCAACCCTGGTCCCGATTGATTCTTTCATTACCAAATAACAAATTTTTAATGGAAATGTTTTACCTTTAGAAGCATAAATTGTTAAATATTAGTTTTCGAATAAATAGTGTCGAGAATTACGAATAAGTTAAAATTTAATTCTGGACGTGATACTGGAATGAGCGATTCAGTTTGGGAGATCTTACGGACCCTAAAATGACAGCGTCTGACAGCTGCTTTGGGGCCATTCATTAATTACGTAATGGAGCCACGTTTGGGGCCATTCATTATTAACGCCCCCTTTCTCCCTCCTTGTAAGGGTGCGTAAGTATTTTAAAACCTCTCCCCCTGTTCTTACGTAAGATTCCATTTCGTTTTTCAAAAGAATAAAATAACGAATCTTCTTACATCACAAGAGAGAGAATCATTATTAAATTCACCATTATAAAATTAAACCTTTTTGTGTGAAGAAATATTTACTAAAATGTTGGAATCTAGACTATGTTTTTCGACATTTTTTTTGTATATGATGCGACACTAATTAAAAATAAAACATGCCATACATGATGCGATTCTTTTATGATATTTTATACTATTCATTTTTAGTAAAACAAATAAAAAACAACTCATCCTAGTACGCGTTTTACCTTTCAGACGCCAATGAAATATGATTGCTGCGCTTAACCACTTGACCGCGCGATTTCTGATATAACATATCGACTTGGAAAAAATTACGTAACGATGGATTTGACCCCCCCCCCCTCAAAGTAAGGGTTTGTAGAGCTTTTTCCAACTCCCTCCCCCTTCACCTCGGGACCCTTCCGTAATTAATGAATGGCACCTTCGCAATAACATATGTACGCTGTGTGTGTGTACGCTTTATTCCGTTGCTTTTAGCACAGAACTTAAACGGTGTATTTTTTTCTGTGTTTAACATTTTGGATTATAGTCAAGTGCCTATGCTTGGGACGGTTTCGAACTTTTACTTATAGTGGCATACTAATCACATGTTTTCCATTCGAACGAAGTATTCTATTTTTAGGATGTGCCTTAGTACTTCACCTCAAGATAAGGTGTAGATGTGTAGATATGTCCCTTTAAAAATAAAATGAAAAAATGTCCACTGTCCCAAGTTAGGGACCCCTCTCTCTAACTTGGGACATTTATTATTTCGATTTTTCTTTCATGCATTCAGCAATAGATAATATTTTGGGACACCAACTATCATTTCAAATTTATTTATTCAAGTATGGCAAACAAAAAGAACTGTACTTTTAACTGTAAAGGAAGATGAAGATTTTATTAGCGCCTGTGATTTAAAATTGCACAAAAACTGTATGGAACGTGCATAAAGAACAAAACTACACTATTAATGCGTTACAGTGAGCAAGAAATCTCTCTGAATAATCATACACCAAGTTTGTCGTGAACTTATGCAAAAAAAAAAAAAAAAAAAAGTATTTTACAGAAATTCATTTTCGAATTATCGACAATTTCGTTCTGCGTCAATAGACATCTCGATAACTACCGCCAACAGTACCAAATTTAAACAAATTCGAAAAATCCTTTTTGTCGCGAAATTTTATTTCCATCTTTGCGGTACGCACCAAGTTGGCGACAAAACCGTGGCGACAAAGCTTGGCGATATGTCAACAAATGGTCGCCAAATTATGACATCCCTTTAGTCTGCATTGAAATTAATACCGATTTATCATAAAAAGTATGTAAAAGACTTTTTTTTTTCGAAAATCCAAATGCAACCAAAAAGCAAGTTGCTAAACTAAATCCCAATTTGATTCCATATACAGAAAATTTCAGCTTCAACCGCGAACCGTTTCTGAATTGTACAAGATACCAACGTATGAAGAAACAGACGTCTCGAGAAAACTCGTGATCAATAACTTGGGGATAGTCAAAAATGGAGATTTACATTTATAGTAGACCCTTCGTTTTACGCGGGTTTATTTCACGCGGTTTAAGATTTGACACCTTTATTTTATTTTACGCGGATGAGTTTCAGTTTTACACGGATGCGGCAATGCAAACCGATAAAAATTTCTCCCCTCTTTCAAAATCCAAACTCCTAAAGATTGCTGATTACGCGTAATCAACTGCATTTTGACTTGCTAATAATCGAGCTTGGGCCACTAGAGACATTTTATGCGATTGGTTCCAGAGTTCTTTCCAGAAGTAAAGTTATTAAACTCACACAGTTCAGAACTCACTGGAAGAAGAGCTTTTAGGAGTGACAAAGGAGGCCAGACCAACGAGGATACCGACTTTGGTGACACACAACCAAAAAGGTTCACATTGAAAATTTTGAGCCATTCCTAGACAATAGAAATGATCTTTCTGATTTGTTAGTGAAGGAAGATTCTATCGTGGAAATGACGCAAGTGGTCATGGATGTGTTAATGCTCTGCAAAGAATTAGAGAAAAATTCTTAATGACTGCCAAAAGACTATCATAGTAAGCTCATCTTTATAAATAGGACACGAAATGAGTTTATGTTTTCTTTATGCATGTTGCGCATAAAAGTTGATATAAGTGCACATTAAACTTATTATACAATTAGTCATCACTAGAATGAAGTATTTTGTTATCTACGGAACCAAACTCTCATTTTATCACTAGTATTAGGTCTCAATTTACGCGGTTTCGATTTACGCGGCATTTCCGTGGAACGTAACCCTCGCGTAAAACGAGGGTCTACTGTACTTAACATTTTGATGAAGCTTTTAACGTAATTTATTGCGCTTTTATTTATTTGTTTATTTGGCGGATTATCTTTAAATATAACCTGACTTTTTGCGGTTTTTTGTGACCTTATTTATTTCTTTGGAAGACTTTTCATATTCGGAATAATTGAAATGAACGTAATGCTAAGATTTTTTAAACTCGTCATGACTACGCTTCTGTAACTCCGCCAACTGTTGAAATATTATAACTCATTAATTATTCCCTATACAAAGAATCAAAACTTTAGGAATTCGAATTGCAAACTAAAATGTTAGTTTTACTTCCGTTGTTCGTAAATTCATACCAACAGAACTTTTTTTTTTTTTAAATTCACATAGGTAAAATTGCTTCAAATTTATTTTATACTGCGGAATATCGTGGTTGCGATTTATATGTCGACTGGAATTGTATACACTAAGTAACTAATGAGGCAGTAATAAACAAAGGAATGAAGTGCCAAAATTAAAAATTTGGACATAACCAGTGCAAATGGTAGGTGAACCTCTCTTCTGTGTTTCGGTGCAAGAGATAGTACTAGTAGCCCTGGTAGGTGTTGCTGTACAGCATGATTCAGAAATACTTTTCAATGAAAGCCCACCTAAGACCGTAACGTTAAACGCATTTTACTCAAAACTTGAAAACATCCACTCACATCCCTTTGCTTCTCACTGCCTCAAATGTCGTCGGAAAACTACAAAGAAATATACAGCTGGTAATAGCGTCACGTACTAAACGCAGGGGCGTGCACTGGGTGGGGGGGGGGGGAGAAGGGACACCTTTTGGCCCGGACCTGAGCCTGAAGGGGCCCTAATATTTTAAAAACTATTGGTGAAATATAGGGGTAAACAGTATGAAGGGGGGCCAGAAAAGTCATTTGTGACGGGCCCCAGAATGTCTGTGCACGCCCGTGACTAAACGTACATATGAGCAGTGCATGGGTAGGGATTTCATTTGTACTCGAGTAATTCATGTGGTTATGGTCGTACGACAGGAATTAACCACTGCGGAGTCGGAGAGAGAAGAACCAACTCCGACTCCGACTCTTAGAATTTCAAGCCTTCATCTCCCGACTTCAACTCCTCTTGCCCCGAAATCAGTCTGACTCCGACTTCGCAGCCCAGGTATTAACAGACTTTGGACCCAGAATGACAGTTGGGGTTTAGACGCGTGGAACAACTTAGTTCAGAATCTGTTAAAGTTTTCTACACTCTAAGTTTCTCAGATTCAAATAAGTTCCGAAAAAATCAAATTTCAGACACAACCTCCAGCCATGAACAACACATTGCATTTAATTGTCGAGCTAACGACGTGTGTGCAGAATTGTCAGGGATAACAGATAAGCGACACTGAGTGAAACTAGGGCAGAAATCTATGTAGGACATACGATAGGCCAGTCCGTTAAAATAGGGTAGCAAAATTTGCTTTAATGGCCTGTGGCAGCTGAAGAACGACTGGAGTTTCTTCACAAACAGCCCGACATCTCCTGTAACGCTTCTCTCGGGTTCGCGACCATATCTGATGGATACTAGACTAATGGAAAAGTGTTGCTTGGTCACTGTAGTCATGATTTTAGTTGATAGAAGCTGATGGTAGGGCTCGAGTGTAACGCTGAGTCCACGAAACCACGTTTTCAACGTAGCACTTAGGGTGGTTCAAAAACACATGCAAAAAAAAGTTTCTTCTAGATAACGGGCCACCGCTCAATATTTTTAGACTTGTGGATTGCAATATACTGGAAGAATTTTAGCTTCCTATTTCAGCTGAAAGAGGGTGCTCAATCCCCTCCCTCAAACTTCCAAACTTCATATGTATGTAGAGGGTGGTTAAAAAAAATACATTGAAGTGAAAAAACAATGTTAGATATAAATATATAACCAGGGGTAGAAGTGATCGACTTGTCACATATAGGAC
Source organism: Uloborus diversus (assembly GCF_026930045.1). Lineage (NCBI taxonomy): Eukaryota > Metazoa > Arthropoda > Arachnida > Araneae > Uloboridae > Uloborus > Uloborus diversus. The sequence goes on along the minus strand of NC_072735.1, from coordinate 166,782,746 downwards.
ATTTTCCACAAAAAATATAGGACAAATATAGGACACATTATGCGAATAATTTTGCTATGAAAAAATAAATACATTATATCATATATTATTTAGTTATTCTTATCATTGATTTGGTTTAAAAAAAAAACCCTCTAACAATATTATAACTTACATCTGTTATGACTTCCCTGTAGTTGAAAGAATAATTTTTGAAAAAGCAAAGTGTACTTGATAGACTAAATAACGAAACAAAATTTGAGCAAAGATAATTTTATTATTTCTTCCTCACTCATGACCCAAGTACTTATTCCACTGTTCTTTGATTTTATATCTAAAATGAATCCTTTAGCACTTGTATTAAGAACAAACAGAGCTTGAGAAGGATCCTTCTGACGTTTTTCAGAGTTCTCTTTATACTTGAATGTTTCAGCATGCTGCCTCCATTGCGAAAATCCACTATTGCTTATGGGCACTCAACAGTTGCAAAAATGGCAAAAAGCGGTAAAATCATCTTTTCCTTTGGTGCACCATGCACCAAAATTTTGTACTATTAATGTCCTCCTGGTCCAACCACTCCACATGAAATTTTGTTAAGCGATGCAATTTCGCCATTATAATTCCACTTATTTCAAAAACTATGTTTTATCATCATAAGGAACAAACATTCCACGATCCAAAAATTCCACAAAAATAAAAGATTGCAAAAAGAATATTAGAACATTCCGATCAGAAAATGCACTGAACACAAAAATATACCAACGAAAACGAAAACTCATGATGGAAAGCAAAACAAACGGCTGTTGCCCCCCCCCCCCAAACGCAAAATTCTAAAAACAACTTTAGACTTAGTTTCCGAAATTCCACTCACTATAGTGACGTCACATTGCTGTAGCCAATGAGCGAAGATGCGTGTTGCAGGATTTAGTCAGTTTCGTTTTTTAATTCGAAATTCGTTTGGGGACGTACTTTCAACTATATTTCAGCGAAAAATCCGATGTCAGAAAGTTTATTTACTGTTCTTTTTAAAAGATATATAGGGTAAAAAACGGGAATGTAGGAAATATAGGACATTTTCGAAAAATATAGGAAATATAGGACGGTTTTGATGCTTTTTTTGAAAATATAGGAAATATAGGGTATATAGGACTACTTCGACCCCTGTATAACTAGTAATATGCATATAAATTGCAATGAAATAATTATTTACCAAATAAATAAATAAAACAACCAGCTGGGGGCTGGGGAAATCGAATGTTTCTAAACTTACGGCATTTTCTATACTACGGCAAAAGGGTCATTGAGCACCTTCTTAAAATTTAAGTAAGTAGCTAAAACTTTTACAGCAGAATACTATTAGTAAGTCTATGACAAATAGAGGGTGGCATGTACTTTAGTTAGAAAAAAAAAATTGTTGCACCATGTAACCTGATGTTGAATATATAACGGTGTGGGTTGTTTTTACGCGCCATGGACTAGTTCTCCAGGTCCAACTGAACCACTAACTGGGTGAAAATGGTTATGTGAGCTACTTTGAAGAAACTTGCAGCTATTTATGGACGTCATCTACCCAAACAGCGATGAAAGTTTCAGGGATGGCATTGCGCCATATCATACGGTTCCAAACAATCGCAAAAATATTTTAGGCAGTTCCAGTAAATAATTTAGCCACCTGGATCACCTAAGTGCCTAATTAGCTCACTAACTTTCAGCCAAATAGCGCAGTTTCACATCGTGAGTGCCTTGGTGCCCACCATTGACGTCAGAACTGCTATGATATTGAAGTCGTGCCTTAAAATCAAAAGCTTCGGTAAGCGGGAAAAATATTAATAGATAGTAATCCATTTTCAATAAAGTAAAAATACTTTAGTTTCAGACTTGCAATTTGTTAAATATCTTAAAGACAAACATACATATGTAAAAAAAATAATAATTAATTAAACACACTGCTTTTATTAGCAATAAAAAAAAGTAAACTAAATGACTTCTTTTCTTCCTTTCAGGTTCTTTCACGGTATGAAACCATCAACTGTTGATTAAATCACCAAAGACTGGCAAAAAAGCTGACATAACATCTTCGTCAGCTCGGGGGGTCGCAAGAGGGTATAACATCGAGTTGTGCAACCCCTTGGGGAGTTTTAAGCTAAGTTTGCCTTCATCTACTTAATGACAGCACTTAACACCACCGTTGCGAGTTCAGGCAGTAAAAATTCGATTTTTTGTTGTTCAATCCACTGCCACGAGTCCGGCATTTTTACGTATATATTTGTACTTCATGATCAAAATTTTAAACTATGGCTCTTAATTATTGTATTTGAATCTGAAGAAACATTTTTTTTTATAATTTTGAAGAGTCATATTAATAAAAAAAAATTGTGTTCAAAACAAATAATGATTTGTAGGTGTTGCGGATGTGACTGTAGTCAAACTCGTAACATGTACAGATTTTTTGAGTACAAAATTTCTCTATAAAAAGTTTATACTTTATATTATGATACATTATGGTTTCTTAAATTCAAATATGTAAAAATTAAAAGACTAACTTCAAATATCCGGGAGTATAGTGAAACTATATGCGCAGAAATGTCACAAACGTGCAAATATATTGAGCATTGTGCTTTTATACAAATCGCTTATTTGATTGACTGGAGACTTTTGTGATCATCACTAGCTTTGATGATGTCAAACTTAGCTTGTTATTAACTCAGTCGGTATTGGAATCTTCTTAATATACATTACATCGTTTTCTCTTTCGGCAAAGAAAGAAAAAGATCTTTTGAAAATATTCAACATTTTGTCACATCGTTTACCTAAAAGTAATTGATTACACACCGACTAAGTACAGAATAAGGCTCTTAGAAGTCCACCTCTTCATGGTACTCCCTGGGCAACGTTCTCGAAAGTGTCTTGATAACGGCTGAGAGGTTTTTATACCAAAAAAAAAAAAAAAAACTTCCCTTAACTGAATGCAAAAAAATTGAAAAAGAAAGAAAAGTCTCGTGCAATAAAAACGGGTTTGTGAACCCTATTTCTTTTCAATGAATAAGGTTGGAAAGACTACGTAACATATTCATATTTAGCTTTCAAGAAGTCGTTTGACAGAAAACGACAAGGCAAGGCCGATATTGCATTGATAGAACATTTCCTAAAATAATCAAATGAGTCAATGCGTCAAAAAGATTTATCTAGAAAATAGGGTAACGGCACCTGTAACAGACAAGGGTCTAGCAACAGACAGTCGTAAGTTTGGATTTAAATAATGAGAATTTTAGGCGGGTAAAACTGATGTTGCTGCTACCCATGAATACGGTGCAACCATCTAGTGGTATCAGAGTGAATTTTGTGAGCCATTTTGTACCCACAAGGGAGTGAGGGAAGTTTATGAACAGTCACCACGAGGTCAGCTAGTATTTCAATTTAATAAGGCTTTAGTTCTTTAAATAAAGAACTCTTCCATATGTTGAAGATAAAATGTTAATTATGTCCATTACTCGTCCTTTCCTCATCCTATCTGTTACTGGGTATTATCAGAATTGTCGGTGTCTGTTACTGGGGTCGAACCTTTTTTCGAAATTGAGCAAATAAAAATAGAATTAGCTAATTCAGATGATCCAGAAGCAGTCAAACGTTAGATGCGATGTAGTATGCATGACAGAAAAATAGTTTTAAAAGTCTAAACTCTAAATACATTGAAAGGCTCAGAAAATTGAGTTAACCTGAGAGCGATGTCTTAAGAATGTCTTACTGGTAACGTTACCTTATCTTAAGGAAGAGAATGTATTCATTGATAAAATTTAAGGAGGCATTCCTCAAAACAAACAACGAATACTTAACGGGATAACTTTGAAGTATCGGAATGCTTTATCGGAAAATCCTTAAATGAATTTCCTAAAATCACCATCAAATAGGACAATAAGTCAAAGAGGTTTATCTAGAAAATATCTTAAGTAAGAGAATGTATTCGTTGATAATTTTAAGGAGACATTCCTCAAAGCAAACAACGGATGCTTTAACGGGATAATTAAAGTATCGGATTACGTTATCAGAGTATCCTTAAATGACTTTCCTAAAATCAGCCTCAAATAAGGGAATGAGTAACTAATATTTTTCCGGAAAATATCCTTCGGAAGGGGAAGGGCACGAGTTCATTGGATAGTTTCAAGTCAGACAATCAGAGCCGAATAACCTCTGATCTGTCTCTCCGTCAACTGACACATAAATTTTGTATAAATTATATATACTTGCCTCGCAATTTTATAATTATTAACGCGAATCATAAGCCTGGAGTGAAATTGCTAAGATTTTAAAGTTTCAATGACAGAAAGTTACTAATGCAGATTCTTTCGCTTGTTTTGACAATCTTTCTCACGGAGAAAATAATATTTAAAAACAAGAACTGGCATTTTTAATCTAAGTCATCCTTGTCCCCCCCCCCCCCGAAAAACCTGAGGGAAAAATCAAGCTTCCCGAGCCTTTTCAATATTATTAAGTTTATCCTAAACAAGAAAATGACCTAAGGAGTTTTTCTGGAAAGTATCCTTATGAAAAGAAATGTACTGAAAATTATCAAGAAGGCATTTTTAAGAAGACAATGAATTGCGGTACTTTATAAATATTACCTTTAAGGGAAGGAATATGTTCAAAAAGAATGTACAAGAATATATTTTTCCTTTCAGAAAAACAATACATTTTTTGAGAAGGAAGAGAACTCCCACTGCAACTTTCTCCTACTGAAAATTTTCAATTTTTTAAGAAATCAATTTTCAAAGGAGTATAGTATTGTTTTCAAATTGCACGAGAAGGCACTCTCAAGGAATGTATTGGAGTTATCCAAAAGCTGTCATTAAGAAGAGGTACCAACAAAGGCAAGGAGAGAATTGGATGCCTCACTTGCCAAATCGACTAACTCCATAAAACAAAAAATAGAAAAAAGTTATGAAGAAGATGTAAAATATCGATTTAGAAAATAATTATGTAAGAGTGGGTCCGACCCCCCCCCCCCCTCTATGGGTATGTAGAGTTTTCCAACCCCTCTCCCCCTCGGGACCATTACGTAATTAATGAATGGTCCCTTAACCAATGACACCCCGAACAAAGTCACTCAGCAAGAAGTTATTGACTATCTTCTTCCGTCTTTTAGCGGCCCGGAAACATAGGTGCTGCGTGGTTTGGATTAAGAGGGCTCTAAAATTGTTTTCTCGCCATATACTAAAAAGGTTGTGTCTCCAAATGTCACCAATTTGGAGGCCAAATTCTATGTTAAGCCCTTAAAAAAATTCGCAATAAAAGCAACTGAACTCTGTAAAAGTTGTTTCTTTGCCAGTGCAGTGTAAATGCTGAGAAAACAACCGACACATTCTACGCCAGCGTTTCTCAACCGTTTTTAACCTACGGACCGGGACAAAAATGGTTGAAAAAATTTCGCGAACTGGAGAAGATTTTTTTTTATTTGTTTATTCATGGTTTTGTTTTTGTTTCGACTCGCGGACCGTTAAGAACCAATGAAAAAAAAATCGGACCAGTGAGGTTTTTTCCTATCTTTTCTACGGAGAAATATGAGAAACACACCGCGACACATTAAAAACATGTGAAAAGGTTTGCGTAAAAGTGAGAGGATGTTTTTAAGCAGAAAATAAAGAAACAAATTAAAATGAAACTTTTCTTGACATTAAAAAACTGTCACAAATCAATATTTAAATGTAAAAATAAATAATTAATGTAGCAGTTGTATACAACTAAAATAAGCATTTGAAAAAAAAAATCATACAAATAAAACCAATGACATAATTTACAGAAAAACTGTTGTATATGATAAAATATTATCACTTTGTCCCCCCTCCCTTTTTCTCCCCTTTCAAAAATAGCTTTTTTTTTTCTTTTTGATTTGAACATGCAAAAACCTCTGAGCAGTGGCGTAGCGAGAAAAAATCCTTAGGGGGGGGGTATTTTTTCTGAAGTTTAAAGGAAAGCTATGTCCTCGAGTTTACATACACACACACACACACACACACACACACACACACACATATATATATATATATATATATATATATATATATATATATATATATATATATATATATATATATATATATATATATATATATATATAGGACTCATGGGGGGGATTCTATCCCGCTATCCCCCCCCCCCCCCATGGCTACGCCACTGCCTCTGAGGACCGGCCAACGGACCACTGGTTGAGAATTGCTGTGCTACGCTCCTGTCATTTTTCAAAGAAGCAATTGCCAACTCGCAGTTTAAGTAATACTAATCATTCCATGATAATTTCAAGAGAGGCATTTTGAAGAAGGAAGCAGACATATGATTTATCTGTTAAATATCTTCTTCAGCGAACTTCCCAAACAGGACCTGAATCTCAAACTAAAAAAAGTTAAACTTATTATTGAAAATATTTTTACTTCCTTTAAAAAAAAAGGAAGTATTGTATTCGCGAAAAAAATTTCACTCAAAATTCGGCCTTAATTTCCATTTTTCTCATCCCCGAATTAATGTTGAGTTTTTTTTTTTTTTTTTTCAACCCGAACACACGCGGATAAGTGACTAAGAATGCATAGGCACCCGAAATATCCATTTTGACGTTCTCCGAGTTAATTACAACGACTTTTCTCGTGATGTCCGTATGTACGTATGTATGTATGTGCGTATGTGCGGATGTCGCATAACTCACAAGAACGGTATGTCCTAGAAAGGTGAAATTTGATACGTAGGCTCCTTGTGGGGTCTAGTTGTGCACCTCCCCTTTTGGTTGCATTCGGGTCTAAAGGGGTCTTTTGCCCCTTTTTTGGGGGATATCATTGTTAATTTCGATGCAAACTCGTGGTGTTATCATTTGGAGATACACTTGGCGATATATAGCTAGTCTCTTGGTCGCGAAGTTTCGTCAACTTGGCGACAAATTTGGCGATTTTTTTTAAAAAATCTGTTTTAATTTGGCCACTGTTGGTGATATTTAGAGAGTAAACTATTGAATCATGCGTCTGTATGTACGTGCGTATGTGCGTATGTATGTCGCATAACTCAAGAACGGCAAGTCCTAAAAAGTTGAAATTTGGTACGTAGACTGCTAGTGGGGTCTTGTTGTGAACCTCCCTTTTTGGTTGCATTCGAATGTTCCAAAGGGGGTCTTTTTTCACCTTTTTTGGGGGGAATAAATGTCAATTTCAATGCAAACTCAAGTGGTGCTATAATTTATGCAAACACTTGGCAATATATCGCCAAGTTTTTGGTCGTCAAATTTTGTCACCAACTTGACGAAACATTAGGAGATTTTTCCACATTTTTTAAACTGATTCCCATTTGGCCATTTTTGGTGATATTTAAAGAGTTAACTATTGAATCACATTAAAATTGCCAACAATGGGGAAATAACTTTTAAATTGGTGTAAAAGGAAGTCATGTGATGCCCACATCAGCTCGTTTGTAGTAAGGGAAAGGGTTTTCAATGTGAACATTTTTGTGCCAATTTCTTAATTTCTCAAAAATATTATCTATTTCTCAGAGCATGTTCCCATGATTGAATATGAATAGTCTTTTCTTGTGTTCTGGAGATTTTTCAGATTTTTTTAAAAAATATTTCTTTACTTTATAGGATTTTTAAAAAATGTCTTCAATGGCTCACATGTGCTCCTATAGGGGGGAGGAGGCATGTGAATAAGCATAGGGCACACATGAACACGATTGAAAAATGCAGAACAAGGATCATATTTTAACGAAAAACTCTCATTTTGAAACACATATGCGTATACACGTGTATATTTCACAATAAAGAGTTTTTCGTTGAACGAATATGAATAGAAGGGGGAAACACACAGCAAAATGTGCCAAATTCAGATCCTTGCTACATTTGGCATCAAAAATGTGTAAATCATAGAATCCTCGTTTCTTTAACATATTGCTTGAGATAATTTTTTGTGACTTAATGTTTCATATCTTGCTAATTATTTGATCCCAAATTTAGTATTTTGGAAGCTATTATATGTTATTGCTTGCTTTTATCTTACTTCTACTGCATACTGTTAATCTGTTTATCACAAGAAAAAGATATTGCGCAACATCTATTCTTATTCCTTTGCCTTACTACTTGCACTCGAAAAAATATTGTAAAAAAAAAAATCTACGTTTTTTTTTTAACTTAAAACAGGAGTTTCTTACAAGTTTAGAATAATTCAGTAAAATGCTACAGTCAAGTTTAATTGTTTTAGAGTCCTTGAAATTTAATCTTTGAGTCTACTTGAAAAGAGGGCTACAATTTTATTTCTAATGTAGTATAAACTAGAAATTGTTTGAATGATTAGGATGTTACTCTCTTGTTACCTATTTATTAAATCTCCACACTATTTCTTTTAAAATTTTATGCATTTTTTACTAGTGATCGCTTTGTTTGTCGGTGGGTTGTCGGTGAGGTATGATCAACTATACGAAAAGCCGATGTGAGCAAGTGACGATGCGTTGCCTTTTCTTCTTTCTTTGTTAATCAATGACAACGATTTGTCGAACCAAAAACTATTTTTAATTTGCATTATCTTAATTATTAATCTTGAATTACTCTCCAGGTGCTTTCCTCCATCCAAGGTCAATCTAAATATGTGGGATTATATTGAGAAAAATTTTCTTTTGTTCACTTTAATTAGGGATAATTCGGATTGAATTTGATTAATATGCATTCATTTTATTATAATTATCAGGGATGTACACCAGGCGGGAGGCATGGCTGAAACTGTGAGTGATTGAAATCTTTAAAAAGCTCTTTCCAGGAAACTTTTTCCATTTTTTTTCAAGGTCTCGTTCGTGGAGCGGATGGAGGGGGGGGGGCAGGGAAGGTAACATCGCTATCATAAAATCTTTAATATTTTTTATATGAGGGCCACGCAAAACGTCTTTGCCGAAAAAAGGCCCTGTAACATCTTGGGCCACCACTGCAAGTGCCGTTCATTTTACGTACCGTACTTTAAATGAAAATCATTGCTTACTGATTATCTCGGTCAAAGTAAATTGTTTGACTAGTTTCGTGGAGAAATAACACGTTTTCGCAAAAAATATGTATATACAACTCTGAAAACGATTCAGATAGCCCGAGTTTCAGATAATTGGAGTTTTATTGCAGTTCTGTTATGTGTTCTTTGGTAAATTTAATTTGCATATTCCAAAGTTCTGAGAATATTCATCTAAAATTTCTGCAAAAATACTTATTTTTACTCATGCTTTATTACTATCTGTCTTTGAATTCATACCAGACGCAAAAGGTAATCTTTATGCTGGTATTAATTCGACAGATTAAAAAAGCCGCCTTAAATCACATGCGATAAAAACATTAAGATAAAGTGTGAGAAATACTTTGCGTAATTTACACACAGAAAAACCTTCCAAAGAAAAAACTTCACAAAAGAAAAATTTCCAAAATAATCTTCTGACTTCCTATTAGTTCGTAACAGGCCATAAACATTATTACGCTTTAAAAATTTTGTAGAATTTTGTTGTCGCCCAAGAACTTGTTTTTAATTTTGAGAAAAAGTAGAGGGCGGAGCTATCTTTTTCATTATCATGACGTCTCTGCGCGTGTGTAATAAACTGTAAATTACCGAAACAGCATCAGTTTCGAAGTTTCAAGAACTCAACATGGATGCAGCAAGATGATAAGATATTTATATAAAAATCGAGTCAACGAGAAATAGTTCTTAATAATATTTGAACTTCACAGTTGGCTTTAAACATTCACCATGAAATTTAGCGTGGTTTGTGTGCTCTTCTATTTCGTTTGCCTTAATGGTAAGTAAAGTTATATCATTATTATTGCGCGCGGATGCCTTATTTTGTAACATATTAAGATTTAATATACTGAAATAATACCAAGAGAACTATATTATCTGCGTTTATTTTAGCATTGATCATTTAATTTTATTCAGAGAAGAAAATATTTTATGGCGCATTTTTTTTTTTTTTTTTTAATGTTAGTCTTTTTTCCTTTTCTTTTCTTTTTTTTTTTTTGAGCAATCACGAATAGCTTATTGTTTTACTTGACCATTGAATGACGTACGCATTTTGATTTCATTTTTATATGCTTATAATGTAGGGGTCCATGTGCCTCGGGATCGAATTATTTATAAACGACCTTCTGGACTTGAGACAATCCTTTTTATGCGAAAACAGTATCCACAACACAACATCCGACATTCAGCCAGTGCCGGATACAAGGAGAGGGTTACTGGGGTCATGCCCCCCCCCCCCCCCAAATCGTCGTCAGTATTATCCATCAACACTGTGTTCAAACATTTCATGAATAAAATGTAAACGATTTCAATATTTTTTTCATTAAAAAAAATTTTTTTTTAAGTAAATGTTTTAAATATTAAACTTCTTTTCATTATTCTTGGAAAAACTGGGGCTTTTATTGATATCCTAGCAGTTTCATGAATTTTTCGTACCGCTATACCGTAGATTCGTTTGGGGGGAGGTCACTTTTCAGCATGACCCCTCCCCCCCTAAAATGGAAGTCAGTATCCGACCCTGCATCCAGCTTCTGGCATTCTTTCGAATTTTGGTTGTGATAAAATATTTTTAGTAGAAAAAAGAAACCCAACGAGTAGAGCCCATTTTCAATTCGTAATTGCGAAAAACATAATTTGAGAGTGAGAATTCAAGATCTCAAAATTCAAACTTTTTTTTTTTTTTTTGCAGCTTTTATTTGTGTTTATTTACTTTATAACTTCTAAAGTTAGTGTCTTTGCGATACACACATACAAATATTTTGGCAATTTCCATTTAAATTTTTTGCCACTCCCCACTTTTTTTTACGCTTTTGATTCCACGGTTTATCATGTTTAGGCCTTTAGTCTGAAACGCAGGTGTAGCCCAATGTGGTTCTTGTTTCAATAAACCTAAACCAACCAATAAAATCAGTAATAATAATAAGTCAAGCTCCTATTGATTTGTTTTTAATCGAAGCTTAATATGTAATTATTACCTTTGTGTTCCATCTTATTAATAGCTGTTTTTTTTTTTTTTTTCAAAATATTTTTTTTACTTAGTTTTAAGAGAAATTTACATTCTAGACATGTGGCTTCTGAGCCAATCCAGGAAATTCAGGGGTGCCCACCCCCCTAACAGCAATTACGCAACCCCTAAATATCGCGAAAACCCCCCTACAAAAGCAAGAGCCCCCCAAATAAGAAAAATACCCCTCAACCCCCCTAAAATTTCAATGGCATAGTCTGCGCCATGACCCCCCTCTCTCCCCAGGTGGGAACCCCTAGAAAATGTTACAACCGTAACAGGTTCCCTTTCAAACAATGACGACAGATATGAAAATACTTTTAAGAAATTAAATTCAGAAAAATGTATTTAAATAGCGTAACCATGGTAACACAAAATAAAATAAGTTTAAAGAATTAAAATGCGAAAGAAAATGGTTAAAAATTTGAAAGTACTTGAGATTTTTTGAACTTTATTTAAAAATATTTATAACTTTTTTTCCTTTGGAGACAGAAGCTTAGTTTTTCGACCATAGGTCGAGATAGAACTCGAGTAAAAAATGTCGCTTTCCACATGGTGTCAAAAACAAAACTTTGGGACAATTCTTTCACTTTTTATTGATAGATTTAATGAAGAAAGTAGCGCCTAAATTTCAGCTAAGCGTAAAGAAGTTCGAGCTAAAAACGCAAATAACTTCCGCCGTAATTAAGTTAGAGCATTGGAACAAATTGAGTAAAACGCGTAAAATTCTATTCTTTCCAACGATATGTAATATTAATATGTGCAAGTAATTTTTCACGCCCATACTCGGGAAATTTTGTGAAAATTGGGCCTAAATTGCAATAAAAAAAAAAAAAAACTACTCGTCGAATTTTTTTTCGAACCGGTCTGCAAACCTTTCCGGTGCTAAAAGAAAGATGCTGTGAAACTTTCAGCGAAACCGGTCGGGTAGTTCTCGATTTTTGCGCGTTCAAACAAAAAGACGCTTTTTGGACACTTCATTTTATACTATGTAGAGATATAGAATAAAGTAAAAAGAATAAAATTCTGCTAATTTTTATATATATATGTTTTTTTTCTTAACTAAGTATTATTTACCAGCAAAAACACCCGACGTTGCCTGGGTCTGTAAATATTATGAGAAATAATCGCTACTTTTATTTGTTTTCAGCTTTAACTGAAATAACTTATGTGATTGAAAATCGAGATTTCTCCTTACCCATAAAAGTAAAATGGCAATAAGTATAAAGAACAAAATAGTATTCTTTTAGAAACGAAAAAACGACATTTAAGCATATACAAATTTGAAGAATTTCCAAAATATGAAATTAAACTTCACTTGTTTAAAAAGATTTATCAGGTTTTTTTTTTTTTTTTTTGAGCAATCACGATTGCTTATTGGTTTTGTTTGACTGTTTTGGCGTGCTATCATTTTATTTTCCCACCAGCACCCTCCGCATCATCACCGTCGACCGGCTCCTCACGATGCTGCTCCTCTAGCGAAAGCCGTCTCCAGGTTGCATCCATGTCCTACACACACGCGCATACATACACAACTACACACACACACACGCACATATACACACACACACAAACACCTACACACATACACCTACACACATACACACAACTACCCACACATTCATGGCTGCACACAGACACAAACACATATGCCTACACACACATACACATACCCCGCCCCCACGCACACATTCATACACACAACTACCCACACGTTTATGCCAGCACACATACACATACCCCTACACACAAATACACATACCCCCTACACACAAACACACATACCCCCTACACACAAGCACACATACCCCCACACACAAACACACACGCATATATGCACACACTCGTGATTGCGAAATACATAATTTGAATTCAAGATGTCAAAATTCAAATTAATTTTTTTTTTTTAACATAGTCTAAAACCTTCTCTATATTGCTATTGAAGTACAAACGGTTTTTCAAAAATGTAGCCGCCCGTAATCCCTTACTGCGATTAAAAATGTTACCAAATTGGCGGTAATCGTTTTGGGATACCTTGGATAAGGCTCCCCCTCCAACTTTGTAAAACTGTGTTACAAATTTGAATCGAAGAGATATTGTCGCCAAATACTGAAATACTTCTGGTGACTATACTTATGCTACCCGAAACGTTTCCAAAATAAGTAGTAAAATTTGGTAATTGTTTGAAATTGTGTGCAAAGACAAATTAATGGACGTTTTTATGCTGTTTATGGATTTGCTTAATTTAGTTGGCGGATTATTTTACATTTTAACAACTATTTTAAAAAACGGGGTTTTTATGCAAAACTTTCTTGAAACTTTTAACATATTTATAACATGGATTTGGTTATAATTTCATTTGATTTCGCATAACATATCCCTATAAAACGATATGCCACTTGCCTGAATGTTTTAGTTCAAATTTATCTTCAACTTCCCCTCCCCCCCCCCCCCCAAGAGGGAAGCGTGCAACGAAAATGGTGGGTAGGGGGATTTTTAAGCTATCTTTTAAAAAAACGTAACAAAGCTATTTGCGTAAAAACATAATTTATTGTTTTTTTTGGGGGGTGGGGGGTTTGAAGAAAATGCTGAAGTTACAATAAAACAAGTGGTTCCTAACCTGTTTTGAAAATTGTTCTTTTTATGCAAAAAACTCTTAAAATATTTGTAGCATTGATTTGGTTCTGGTTTCATTCGACTCAGTGTAAAAAAAAAAAAAAAAACACACACACACACATGAAACAATACCATATTTACTCAGGTATTTAGGCTGAAATACCCCCTCTTCAACCCCCCACAGACGAAAAAGGGGGGGGGGGGAGGATGTGTACAGCAAAAAGTCAGGGACTTTTCCGATATCAATGAGGTACATAACAGCTTTTGGTGAAGAAAAACTTTGGGTTCTTATTTTTCCATGGAAAATGCTACTTTTACTGGATTATGAACAAAATTTGTTAAAATGCAGGCTCGAATCAATTGGTGAAAGAGCAAAAAGAATTTGCTTTTGACTACGCAACATTAAATGTGTTTTTCAGGCAAAAATTACTCATTTTTGTGTGTTTCGTTCAACAGGTGCCTTGGGTGCTCGATTGAAAAGGCAAGCCCCAGCTACAGAAGAACCGTTTGACTGGCATCAGTAAGTACATATTTCTCTGAAAAAGAAATAAAAATCGGGACAAAATATTTTTTAGATTTGTGATGTTATTACGTCAAATATTCAAGACATCAGAATAATATGCGCTGAGTGCACGGGCGTCCCAAACCTCAATTTTTGGGATTGCAAATATTCCGAATTTGCCGAATGGAACTCCAAATTTCGCCGAATGATGATAACTGCGTTGTTTCCGAAATTTTAAAAGTTTTTTTTTTCTGAAAGAGAAATTATTTCAGAAAGTTTAATATTTTTTAACAATTATTTTAATCGGTGCGCTGATTCAATTTCATTTTGTACGCTTCTGCACATGACACCACAAGTGATGAAACGCCATTCACTGATGCCATTAGCGCAGAGCGCAATATTTAATTCGCTTCTTTATCATCATGAGCTGGCAACGCGGTTGACAGCAAAGCGTAAACATTCAGCGCGCCAAAGTGCACTAGTTGTGACGTCTTAGAGACCACGCACTATTTCCGAAATCGGACAGGTTAAAAAATTAAATAAAGTAGCTGATGGAAAATAAAAGTGTTCTCTGGCTCCAAGTTTTTTAATTTTTTCTATCAATTTCAAGGACTAAAAGTAGTACCTTTGACTGATGGAAACACCCTTATTTTGCAGAATCGCCAGACAAAATTTGTCGAATAAGGATTTTTTTGGAAGGTGCATGGGCGCCCATATGCAAAATTGTAAGAGGGGGCTCAGATATTTTCCCCATAGAAATTGATTTTTGTACAGATTAAAGTTATATTAAAATCTGACATTTTCAATGACTTATTCATTAATTGCTGGAAAAGAAATGTTTTTACCATTTTGCAAAGAAAAAAAATACTAAAAGCAAGAAGTTCAAATTTCTAGAGGGGGGGTTGCGCCCCACTTGCCACCCCCCTATATAGACGCCGCCCATAGGTCGAAGGGACCTCCCGCGAATTCTTATTGGGGCGTCCCTGGCTGAGTGCTATAATGTGTGTTATATGTTCGTCCAAAATCGTGCATGTATGTAATACAGAGTTCGACAAAAAATGTAAAATATTAGGCGCAAAACATGACTAATTCTTTTTTTAGAGATTTTTGCTTTTAAAGAGAAATTCGGTACGTCATGGCTGGCTCACGCATCATTTGTGATGAGCAACGAACGCATTGTTTTCAATTTTGAAATATCAGGGGGTGAAAGAGAGGAAACATGGAACTAAAGCGAAAAAAAAAATCTATCTTAAAATATTTGATAGACACATTTCTTTTAAAATCTCAAATAAAACCGAGTCTACATCAGTATTATACTGCCATGCTAAGCACAGAAGACGTATCTGCCCTTTTTAACAAAATTGAGTTGTTATTACCTGGTGGTTCTAACTCATTTTGCCTGAATATGTACAATGTTCTATGGTTATTTTTAAGAATCGGAAAGATTCTTTTGACAAAGTAGAGGCATAAAACTATAAAAAAGCATTCTTTCAGTCTGAGTTTGACAGTAGAAATCTCCTTTGTGCTTAGCACGGCACTATAGCTTTCAAGACTAAAACAAAATCCTAACAACTTTCCATCCTGACGAAAAAAAAAAAAAAAAACGAATATTTTGCGTGAAAAGTAAAATAAGATATAAAAACGTTTAATCGCACAATATATCAAATTGCTGCAGAAACGCGTGTTTCACCAGTTTGGTGCTTGGCGAAAAATTTGAAAATTTGCCGAGTGTTCCATATTATGATTACTCCAACAAACGTACGGCATACTTTGATTTTAGATGATGAGGAATCAAAGAACTCAAAGGATGCCATAACATTGACAATATGATCAGAAAAAATAGTAAACTTCAATCAAACTTGCTGAGTTTTGCGCCAGACAAAGTGTCTGAGCCCATGTATATCGTTTATTAGAATTTTCACCCTTATCTGGCCTTTTATAGGCTTTCGTGGTTTACAAAAGAGTTCAAATTCTTTTCCGGTAAAATTTATCCTGCCACCTGAAGACGATAAAATTTGCGAAATGATAACTTCGAAGGTTTATATGCTACATTGAGAATTTGGGTTTAAAAAGTTTTTTTTAATAGCTTATTAATTGCTTTATGTAGTGTGTACAAATAAAACAACCTCTTGATTTTACAGAATTCAAATCATTTTCAATAATTCCTGATTCAGATGAAAATCACAGCATATGTTTTTCGTTTTTTGGAAAGTTATCAACATCTTGACGATTTTGAGTGTATCTGTATATACAGTGGCTCCCAAAAGTGTTCGTACACATTGAAATTTCTTAGTAAAACCAAAAAAACTCGAAACTGAATTCGAATATGAAGTCCAATATTTTTTAACATCACTCCTATGCCATTCTAAATGCAACCCATTGGTTTTTTCAAAATAATGACGGATCTTCTTTTTGAAATGGGTCAGAAAACGAAGAGACAGAGAAATAACACGGCACAAAAGTTATCGTACACTCAAATATTTTCGAATAAATTCATGATTAAAATTATCATATGCCGTTATATTAATGTTTTTGCATTGTGTTGACCCTTATAAGTCATTTGGCTTTAATTTTTTATTTATTTATTCCTTAATATTGTGTTTATTACTATAAAATGGCTGGTATTCGTAAAAACCGCAAACACAATTCAAAATTTGATTTTTTTCCCCTGCAGTAGTGGTAAATTGGTTGAAATGTCTCTAAATTAAATATTTTATTTGTTTGTATAGTAAAGTGCTTGATAAAATGCTTTAAAGAAAGGAATCGGACCGAAAACAAGGTAAGAAAATGTCAACCGGCAAAGTTGACAAAACGTGTGTTTGGAGATTTAAAGTTACAAAATTTATGAAAAATACACATTTAAGTGCTGTAAAAGTTTCTGCAGAGTTAAATGAAACATTTTACATTTAATTTTCACCTAAAATTGTTCGCCAAGTTCTGTGATTAGCTGGATTAAATGGGACCTCTTCCGCAGAAATTTTCTTGGTCGTGCGAAAAACAGAAAGCTTTCGCTTTCCGTCGCAAAATCAGTGATAAATAAGCTAAAAACGTTTTAGAATCACGTCTTACTTACAGATAAAAACTAATTCAACATTGTTGGTTAAATTGTTGCATAACTGTAAGTAGAAAAAAATATGATGAACTTAATCTTAAAAACTTATTTGGATCAGTTAATCAGGACGGTGGAGGTGTTCTAGTGTGAGGGTGCATATCAGCATCAATACTTGGTAGTTTGTAATTTTTTGATGAAATAATGAATCATGCTGTTCCTTTAAATATTTTAAAAACCAATTTTGAACTCTTGGCCAAAAATTTGGTTATTGGAAACAACTTTTTTTTTTATCAAGATAACGATAAGAAGTACATGGTTTTCAACGTTTACGTCTAGTACCTCAATAATTGTCCTAAAGTTTAGAAAATACCCCCTCAATCTCCAGATTTTAACTTAATGTAACGTATTTAAAGATATCTGGAGACTAGATTACGAAAATAGGGCTTTAAAACGAAAATAGAGCTAGACACTATAAGTCTCGAAGTGTGGTTGAACACTTACTCAGAAATTACGCAAAAAAAAGAAAGAAAAATAATTAAATCTATTCCCAGACGTTTAAAAGGTGTTATGAATACTGTATGATATTCTACTAATTAATCCAAAGTTAGATTATTCAATAATATATAAACATTTTATAAAGTGTACGAAGACTTTTGTGAGATAAAATTTCCGGCAATTTTTGGTTTTTGGTTTTTTTTTAAATTAAGTTTTAATATTTTTTAAAAACTTTTCATGTAGTTTTGTTAAAAATTGATCATAGATATTATAATTAAATACCTATTCCGAAATATTAATTCTAACCAATGGATTGGAGCCTATTTCGTTGAAAGTCGTAGGTGTACGAAGACTTTTGGGAGACACTGTATTTACTTACACACTGAAAGTTGGTCAAATACTCGTATTTTATAATTTAATTTTTAAAAGTAAAAGATGGTTCATGGTTTTCAAGAAACATTTATTTTCATTCAAGGTACGTAAAATCAGCTGAATCCGATGCAATCCTGGAATACACTGACCCTTCCAACGACGCATTATCTTCTTCAGATGTAAACGATCAGGCAAGTGCAACTTCTGCAGCCAGTTCTGCTGAAGTCGAACCCAAGAATTCTTCTGAATCACTGACAGAAGGAGACAAAGAAGCGTCTAAAGAAAAATCTACGGATGAATCGACATCAAAGATTGTCAGCTCTTCCAATGAAGTATCGGTGTCTAAGGAAAACGATGACTTGTCAGATGAATCTTCTCCAAACAAATTAACCCCATCAAATGAAGATGACTCTGCCTCGGAATCTGTATCAAAAACGTCATCTTCAAAAGAAGAGAAAAATCCTTCCTCTGATTCTTCCACTAGTAACAAATTGACGTCATCAGAAAGTAAAGAACTTTCATCCGATTCTTCCACGAATGATCCTGCTGCATCAAAAGAAGATGACTCTTCCGCTGAATCTGTATCAAAAACATCTTCAAAAGAGGACAAGGATCCTTTGCCTGATTCTTCCACCAACAGCAAATCGGCGTCAGCAGAAAGCAAAGCTTCTTCTGTTGATTCTTCATCAAAGGATTCAACTTCATCAAGTGATAATGATTCTTCTGAAAGTAAACCTACTTCCGTAGGTGACCAAGATTCCTCTGAAAGTAAATCTACTTCCGTAAGTGACAAAGATTCTTCTGAAAGTAAATCTGCTTCAAGTAGCAAAGATTCCTCTGAAAGTAAATCTACTTCCGTAAGTGACAAAGATTCTTCTGAAAGTAAATCTGCTTCAAGTAGCAAAGATTCCTCTGAAAGTAAATCTACTTCCGTAAGTGACAAAGATTCCTCTGAAAGTAAATCTATTTCAAATAGCAAAGATTCCTCAGAAAGTAAATCTACTTCGTCAAGTGACAAAGATTCTTCTGAAAGTAAATCTTCAAATTCCAAAGATTCTTCAGAAAATAAATCTACTTCGTCAAGTAGTAAAGATTCCTCAGAAAGTAAATCTACTTCGTCAAGTGACAAAGATTCTTCTGAAAGTAAATCTTCAAATGGCAAAGATTCTTCAGAAAGTAAATCTACTTCGTCAAGTAGCAAAGATTCTTCTGGAAGTACAAGTTCGTCAAACAACAAAGATTCATCCTCGGAATCTTCAAAGGAAAAAAGCGAAGAGAAACATGTCTCCACTCACAAACCAACAAAACAAAATCATTTGAATCCAAAAGTGCAAGGACTGAACATAGGTTTATACTACATTCTACAAAACCTGAACAGAAGGATGCTACTTGGTCAAGAATTACACTTCGAGTCATTGGTGAAGGTATGACATGCTTACATTCTGTTGTTTCTTTTGTATACTAATTGCTTGCTTTTAACAAAATATATTAATAGCTTTAGATTCTTTAAGTGCATTGGCTATCTTCTTGCACTTTTTTACAACGTTTTTTCACGAACTAACTTATGACTGGCCATTTAATGACCTTTAATTTTGATCATTGACTTTGAATTTAAGTTTTAACGTAACTAAACTAAATAGAGGCACAGATGCCCTGAAGGCTAAGACCTACTGTGCCCATCTCTGTTTTCATGACCGAGGGTTATGGGCAGGGTTCATACTCAATTTGAATAAAAAATTTCCATGACTTTTCCAAGACTTTTTCAGGACTTCATAAAATTTTTCATAACCTTGTTACACAGAGAAAATAGTACTATTTAATGTAAAACTCTTGACAATTTCTGGAAATGGGCATTAGAAAAACTGTTACGTGAGTACCATTACCTCATTGAAGCACTTACTAGTGACTGAAAAAATATCAGTGCATACTTCAGAAACTAATAAATTATTCTTATTTGTCTTTATCATATAAATTCAAGCAAAATAAAAATATAGTTAATGCAATACAACTGATGTTTAAATGTCTAATAAATGTTTAATAAATAGGACCGAATAGTAATGAATGGGACAAAAATTGAATAAGTCATTACTAAGTTTCCAATAATAAACTTACTTCATAAAAACATTGTCCTTTGGTGGCATTAGTGCATCTAATCACCCATGTAACTTGACAGTATATGCTTTCATCAAAGTAAAGTCACGTTTTTCAGTAAATTCATTTTTCTAAACCAAATATTTCAGCTGGCCACAAGGATCCGTTTTGCGAGCTGCATGTTGGGCACCACTGTTTTAAAGTATTAGAATTCCCCTATTTCTATGTTCTATTGCCTGACTAAAGTCTTCATTTTCTAAAACCTTCAACATATTAAGATAAAACTCTGGTAAATTTAATAATGATTTTTTTACAAGTAGTTGAAACGAACTCTGATGCAATTGAATTACACTTTTTGAGAGGGCGTGACAAAATCAAGAATATGCAAGTCCACTACTACAGAATACAAAATATAAGAAGTGCTGAAAATAATGGTTAATTCAAAATTAGTGACGCCCCAGTAGTAAAATCACATTACAAAAAAAGGGGAGCGGCTGTTACTGAAGCAGATGAAATTGGATTTCAAAACTCGGATTTGTTTTTGAGATCGTTCAATTTATATGCAATATTACTAAATCACTCAATATTTCTAGCGCTCTTTTAGCTATTGTTATTTTCTTACTACCCAAGACATTTTTCCATGACTTAAAATAAATTTCCATGACTTTTAATGAAAATATCAATTTTCCATGACTTTTCCAGGTCTGAAACTTGTTTATTTTTTTTCCATGACTTTCCAGGATTTCCATGACCCGTACGAACCCTGTATGGGGTGCAAAGGGAAATGTTCCAGTAAGAGGGTCAACTGAGCACGAACTCTCCTATGCTTAGATCCCAAGCATACTTGGCAACTCATTCATATTTGGCACTCATCAAATGAGTTGACCGTACTCAACCCGGGAATCAAACCCGGGTCTGCGGTGTAGAAGCGCAAAGTGCTACCACTAAGCCAGTTTTGACGTTATATAAAATCGAAATTCAGGTTAAGTAAATAGTTTTGAGGACGTTATACAGTCATTTAAGGTACCTTAGCGCCTAAATTTCTCTATTTTAAACCACCCCGCTAGTGTTTTAATTAGTCCTAAACTATTTTAAGCATGCAAAATTGAGAAATAATAATTAATGTATCCATTCAAAATGATTTATTAGCCTGGCTTTTAATGATCCAGATATTTAGGTATTTTGAGTCACGTCAGAAATGAGATTAAAAATAAATTATTTTAATGGAAGTAGTGTAACTTTAGTGCAGCAAGATAAAGCTTCTAAATGCTTAAAAACTTCCCCTTAGAACTTCATAATAATGTAGTTATTTGTTATTAATAATATAGATATAATATTTCAATGTGGAGAAGGGCAATTAATGTAGAGGATAATTAACAGAGATTTAGATCTGATTTAATGTAGGAAAGCAGTAGGAAGAGCATCTTCATAAATAGCTTCCAAACTGTAACTTCGAAATTAGTGAACGGTGCAATAAGCTGTGCACAATATTGCCAACTGTTTTATCTTTTATTTATTTATTTATTTTATTATTATTATTATTATTATTGTAAAATAAAAAGCAGAAAATGTAGTATTTCATAACCTTGCCGGGAGAGTGCAGCACTAGCTTTCAAAAACTTTTATTTACTTATTTATTATTTTTATTTTTTATTTCATTTTTCTTTTTAAAGTCAAGTGTGCTGAAAATGGGGCAAAATTAATTGCGCAAAGCACCCTATGAATTCAATCCAAACAAAATCGCTTCCGTCTCAGTAATTACATTTAATGAGTAAACAGGATTTGTAGGATGTTTCATATTCATAACTTTTCTGGAAAATGCCGAATTTAAAGAGCCGCAAGCCTCCCGCTCCCTCCTACGATGAGAACCTGTGTTCGACTCCCAGATCCCGGCAAGGACCACGGATGCTTTTCATTAATTTAGTATTTCTTCCAATGAAATTCTATTTGTTTGAATCCCACTTTATAGACTGCAGATCAGGTCCCCCTGCTCTTTGTTGATCCACAAACCTTTGTGCTGCGAATCCAGTACTTTTAACCCCTAAGCCAAAAGAATATCAAGGCTCGCGATCAAAGTTGGGTTACGGGATCGATAAATGTACGCCACATGCTGATTTGTGCAAATGATATCTATTTTTTTTCTCCCCCCACCCCCTTTTTTTCGTTCAGTCTCCTGAGGGATTGTAGCACTTTTTAAAAATAACTTTTGATGAAGTATATTCAAAAACGGAAGAAAATATAATTTAAAAAGGATATTGGGAGCTAGTCTAAAAAGGCGGGAAGCTATTGGGAAAAGTATTACATTCGTCAAGTATGTGAGCTCTATTTTAGCAGCAAAAAAAAAAAATCTTTTTTAACTTCGAACTCAATCTCGTAAAAAAAAGTAAAAAAAAGCACTATTTAAGATGCAAAAATCCTATAATTGTGAATCGATAGATACTTACGTTCTTGAAAAGTAAAAGATCATAAAACGGCATATACAGGCACAAATTAGCAAGAAACGGTTTACACGTGACTCGGGGTAACAACGCCCGGTTTGAATGCAAAAAAAGTGAGCGATAGATGAAAATACATCAGTCCAAAATAGATATCTTTTTATCCGACATCCTACATGAATGTTGGATGATTTTTCATACATACGCTCACATCTTTTGCATTGAAAAATGGGTTCCTAGTAATCATGAAACACGTGTATGCAGTTTTCCTGCACATTTGTGCCTGATTACGTTGTTTTATATTCTTTCACCAACAAGCGCGCCCAGATGGGAGGTTACTGTGACCTCCCAAAAAATTCCTTGTTCGGAAAATTTTGTCTAACGATTCTTCAAAATTATCATCATCATTCGGTAAAAGTTGGAGTTCCATTCGGCAAATTTAGAATTTCCGCCCTCCTAAAAATTTAAGTGTGTGACGCAACTGTATACCATCGTCGTAACTAACAAAAGCCACATGAGTAGTAGGGTGGTTCAAAAATACATGTAAAAAAAGTTTCTTCTAGATAATGGGACACCTCTCAATATTTTTAGACTTGTGGATAGCAACATACCCGAAGAATTTTAGCTTCTTATTTCAACAGAAAGAGGGTGCTCACACTCTCCCCCAAACTTCATAAGTATGGGGAGGGGGGTTAAAAATACATTGAACTGAAAAAACAATGCCACATATTATAATGTACACTAGTAATATGCATATACATTGCAATAAAATAATTATTTATTAAAAAAAACAGCTGGGGAAATTAAATGTTTCTAAATTTGTAGCATTTTCTGTGCTACGGCTAATGTTGAATGAAGGGGTCATTGAGCATCCTCTTAAAATTTGAGTAAGAAGCTAAAACTTTTACAGCACAATACTATTAGTAAGTCTACAGGGAGTGTCCTGGACTCTAGCTGAAAAAAAAAAGTTTTTTTGAACCATCCTAATCAGTAGTCTCTAACTGAAATCTTTTAATTTCAGGTTCTGGCAATGACGTACAAGATTGAGAAAGCAGGAGGGAATGTGATCGAACTGAACAAGATCCTGATGAAGAATATTGCAGATGCTTACCCAGCAGCTCTTAAAGACGCTTTGGCAAAAGGCAATTTTTAATGACATCGTTGTTGAAGCAGACAGAAAATATTTGAGAGTTTTATTCCACACTGGATGCAGTTGATATCAGTCATATTGACTCAAGAAGTAAAAAATCTAATTCAAGATTTCCGACACATCATCGCAGTTTTTTACATTGTGGTTTTTTTTTTTTCCGTCATAGGTACGTCACTTGGCTTGGCGACTAGTTTAGTTTCTATCTTGGCGAAAATAGAAAAATTACGATTGTGCCGCAGTCTACATTTGCTTTTTTTTTTCTTATGATTTTACAGTTCTATGTTTTTTAATGACTCAATATGTTTATTTGGCGGATGTTTTAAGATTTTAATGACACTTTTAATGATTTATCTTTTTGGCGGATAATTTTAAGGAAATTTTCTCCATCATATCCCGGCTTGTTTTATTTGTTTGGCGAGATCTTTTTCATTTTATGGAACTTTTAGTATTGTTTAATAGCTTGTTTTTCTCAAAAAAATCATTAAAAAAGATGAAATAACACATGATGTTTCTAAATAAATAGTTCCTACGTAACTTGGACCCAACATGCCGGCAATAAATAAAATAAAAAATAATCGCCAAGATTAAACATGTGCCAAGTGACGTACCTATAACAGAAAAATATCTACATAGCTATCACTTTGATAGTCGCATTCAAATAAGCAAAGATTAAAAGGTTTAACTCACGCTACGTTAAACAACATTTTAGCAATGTACAAACAGAATGCATTCACCAATTTTTAAGGAAGAAAAGATTCTGAAATTTTTGTAAATGAGCTTAAGAAAAGTTCTTACATGTTTATTAATTTGTACATATATGTCAAGAATGCATAGATAATTTTTTATTGTCTACTGTAACTATTCAACAAATTAATAAATGCATTTGAAGTCATTTGTGTACTGTCTAAATTTACACATATACAATGAACTGTAATGAAGAGTATTGAGCAGTTGCGCATGCAAAAACAAAACTGTTTACGTTTATAATTAATTTGAATTCTGAAATTTTGAATTCAAACTATGTTTTTCGCAATCACGAGTTGCGACAGGACCCTACTTATTGGTTACTACCTTAATCACTTGTTTCTATAGAAATGGCTCCTGTCCCTCCTCTTGGCCGGTTACGTGTGTACAGTTGTGTATGTATATGTGTAGGCTTGTGTGTGTGCGTAGACTTGTGTGTATGCACGTTTGCGTGTGTGTATGTGTGTGAGTGTATGAGTGTGCCTTGTGTTGGACATGGTTGCCACCGAAACCATATGCTGCGAATTTTGAAAGGCGGTTTTGGAGAAAGTAATTTCATTGTGCAAGTTAGTAATTAAGGGGGGGGGGGGGTAGGATTTTGCAGTTTCAAAAAGTGATTTTTCTCTTTCGTCTTGTAGTTAAACATTTCAATAATATATTCCCAAAATTTCAAGTCGTTTCGAGTACAGTTCCCTAAGTTATCAAGTATTCAGTCTCCGCTCCTCAAAACTGTTGCTCCGACAGCTGCCGAAGAATGCAGAAGTTCTGGCAACTGTTGACGTTCAGAATGTCAGTGCTGCTTGCTTGGGGTTAGTTAAATATGATGTAAATAAATAACAAAAAAAAGAAGAGTCTGAGGAGATCGAAGCTGCTACAGGGACTGTACTCTATGGAGCCGGAATTGATGCTTTTTAGCTTCTAAAATTCTAAACACGTTTTTCTCAAAACCACTTTTTCCAAGTCAGTGGTCACTCTCATTTTAAAACCAATTGATCGATTCATTTCAAATTTAGTACACACATTCTGCATATGAAAAACGTCCCCCCCTACTTTGAGTTTCAGGGGTTTTTTTTTTTTTTTTTTTCATTTTTAACGGAGTTTTTTAATAACAACATAGCGGAATTTTTTGTGAACAATAGCACTTATGACTTCAAATGGCCGCCAAGAATTTTATAGTCAAAAAAAAAAAAAAAAAAAGATCTGAGAACATAGGGGGGAGGATTAGTTAATACTTTGACTGAATTCAAATAGAAATTGAATTCAGATAAATGTTAGCTGAGATACTCGTACAATGAAAAAGGCAAATCATCTTTTTCCAAACGTGCTCTGGGAAATGCTCTGTCACCGACTTGTCTGTGGATATTTTTTTATCAACAATTTATACAATATTCTTAAAACGATACACAATAATACACAAAAAGTTTTAATAAATTTAATCAAATTATTTTCTTTAAAAAAAATCGTAGAAAAAGCGAATTTTTTGACGCTAAAAACCCTACCCCTCCCTTAATCGTCGTCAGGGAAATTTCATCACGCCTCTGTTAAGGTCACGTCTAGCTGTAATTAAAATGAATTGCGAATTACTTAAATTTATAAGTTCTTGAAAATTTTACTATAGTGCAAGTACAGAAGAACAAAATATGTATAAGAATATTTTAATTGATGCGGTCTATAAATATTAAGGCATTTTTGATTCCATTAATATAATCAAAAATGCCTTAATATTTATATGTTTATTATTATTATTATTATTTTTTTTTTTTTGACAATGAAAAGTATTTTTTTAAGTTGACATTTTATTGTTTTTATTTATTTTGGTAAGTGCATTAATTCATTAAAAAAATTATTTTTGGAAACAGGGGAAAAAGAAACGATTTTTTTTTTTGATATGATGTATTTATTTTAATGAGCTTATTAATTTTAATTATTATTTTTTCGTTTTGAAAGCTGTTAAAGATTTTTTTAATGGAAACAAGAATTTCCGTCTAGAACTATACGAGCCTACTTTCCCGTATACCCATACTACTTTCTAGTACCTGATCGATATTCTCAAAAATAGCTAAAATCGCAAATTGTTTCAAACGTATTTTTGCTAATTTCTAGGAATAAAGTATTCCTCACACATCTAAAAAAATTAGATGCGTAAAAAAAAAGCAGCACTTTTTAAACAAAGCAGCTTTTCTCCCTTTAAAAAAATTCTTTAAGAGCTTTCAAAACGAAAAAATAATAATTAAAATTAATAAGCTTATTAAAATAAATACATCATATCAAAAAAAAATCGTCTGCGCATATCGTTATGTAGAAACATAAAGGACTTCGAGTTTATTCGCCGAAAACTGAATACCTAAATTAAAACTTTAGTGTGAAAATAAAAACAAATCATATCAACAATAATTATTTCACAGTGAAAACCATAGCTGCGGAGTCGGAGTCGGAGTCAATCTCATTTTGGGATAAAGGAGTCGGAGACGAATATCCAAGAATCGGAGCCAGTCATTTGTCCTCCGTGTATAAATTTTTGCCAAAGCTACGAAGTCGGGGAGTCGGAGTCCGATTAATTGTCGGGCACAGGAGTCGGAGTCGGAGTCAGGTGCCTCTAAATTCTATGAGTCTGGAGTTTGGCGTCAAGAGCTATTTCTAACAAAATTTGTTTGAAATAAATCCGCCTTCAACTACGGAATCTACACATTGACTTTCAGTTTCCCCGTAGGCGCTAATGTTAAGTTTTTTTGAACTGTTCAAAGTTGAACAAAAAATAGTTCAAATCAAGAAGTGAAATATGGGAATGAGTTGTCCTCGCCGAGATCTTTCGAACAAAAAAAGTTTGTTCGAATCGGACTATTCATTCAAAAGTTATTAGGGGGGGGGGGACAGACAGACAGACCGTCAGACCGACAGACCGACGGCCCGACAGACCGACAGACATTTTTCCCCGTCTCAATACCCTACTTTCCAATTTTTAATTTTTTGATATTTATTTAATTATTTTATTTATTTTTGATTTTTTGATTTTTTTTTGTTTTTCGCGACATTTTTAAGATGCATTAAGCCTTCTTTGATGCTTTTTTCTTCTTTTTCTGACTTTTACTGGGAAAGTAGGCAAAAAAGTGTATTAGCTGCTTTGTTTAAAAGATGCTGCTATTTTATTTGTTCGTTTTTTTTTTTATTTTATTTTATTTATTTTATTTTATTTTTTAAATTTTTTACGCATCTAATTTTTTTTAGATGAGTGAGGAATATTTTATTCCTAGAAATTAGCTAAAAATATTTAAAAAATATGTTTGAAACAATTTGCGATTTTAGCTATTTTTTGAAATATTGATCAGCAGGTACTATAGAATGTAGTATGAGTACACAGGAAAGTAAGCTGGTATAGTTCTAGACAGAACTTCTTGTTTGTCTCGAATATGAGCAAATAAAATTCTGGGTTTGTTTTAAAGGCTTCTCCTGTAATCGGGGGGACTTAAAAAGTTTACTTTTTGGTTATTTTTCAGAAATCTGTCGCAAAATTTTACTGATTTTTTTCTTTTCTTTTTTTTTTTTTTGTTCAATTTTGATAGTTGAACACGTGTCACTTGACATAAATTTTGTTTTCGAGGTCGACCGTGCAAAGCCGGGCGACGTAGCTAGTTTGAATTAAAATTCATTGTTTAAAACATGTCTAAAATATTTCAAAACTATTTCAGTGATTAAATAAAATTTTCATTCGGGAATAAGTCAATCAGACAAAAGAACAATTCCACAGATAATCTATTGATACGTAAAATAATCGACATTGTATTTCATGTATGTAGACTTTAGAACCAATAAGTTGGTAAATAAACAAAGAATCAGAGAATCGATCAATTAACCATTGAGTTCATGGATTGGAATTTCCATGATTTTTATCTCATTCAATACTAAAATGCCAGGCTAGGCAATCCAATGTTACTCTCAGGGCTGTCAAGTTTATCGACAACTAGTCATTTTGGCTAGAAAAAATTCACAAGCATTAAACAAACGGATCTGCGTTTTGCTTATAGGAAATGTTTTATAAGTATTTTCGTGTGGTTGTAATTGAAGATTTCGAATATGGTATCGAGAGCGGTTTTCCTGCAGGTTGGCTATTTTTTACTAATTTTACAAAGCGATTTGGCTATTTTCCTAAATTTTCACCTGACAACCCTGGTTAGTCACCAGAAATACTTTTACCCAACCAATTTGCAGCAGCTGTCGGAGAAGTGGAATGAGTTGGAAATCGGATTGAGTACTTTTTGAGGCCGTGTGAAGCGGAGTACTTCCCGCCATATTTGCCCTTTTTAAATGACCATTGCTCCCTACCTTTGAATAATATGGTGCATTTCTCGGGCTGAGAGTGTGGACTTAAATTGAATGCAACGGTTTTTGAACTCTGGAAATGGGTATAAAGATTACCTTGCAGGTTCGCCGAGCCAAATACTAAACAGGACCTGTAGATCCTACAAAGATGTGGTGTGATAATATCCACACTTTCTGCAGAAGAACTGGTAAAGTTTCATTAGGTCTTGCCGATTTAAAAGGTTTGAATGAATTGATGGCCCACGCAATCCTGCCAGGAGTCAGGACTTCATCCATCAGTTTCCCCCTTTCTTTACTTCCACTTAAGGAATAAAGTGGAATATCAGGATGACTTTCTTCATCTTTGATAACAGAGCCAGGAAAGTGTACCGGTAAACATTTCTGTTAAATGTGCTTTCCCTGTCTTCAGTAAAGGAACCATCTCCCTTTTTGATGGATCCCGGTTGACAAAAATTGTCTCTAGACAGTATTTCCGTGAGTTTAGCTGCACGATAAACGCTGTCCAAAAGGCAACAAAACTTTCTCCAGGTACCTTACTATTGTGGGAGGGGGATGTCATCAATGATTTCATCAATGTCCCATTGAATACCAATGCCATCATTCGGAGAAAGTTGATCCTCCGGGTATCCTCTTTTTTGGTGATGGCCAACTTAATGGCGAAGTAGCATGGCTATAAGAGACTCTAGGCCTCTTTATCTGAGCTACAGTTGAAGGTGAAGGGGTGAAACCCTCCGATAATACCCACTTTGTAGATGGGGTGCTTTGCTGATCTTGTCCCCTTGCTTTGCTGGAATTTGACGGCACGTTGAATATTATGACGTTCTCAGCAAGTCAGTTGCTTGGAGGTACCTGATGGGCCAGATACCTCAGGCTCCATGGTTTTTGCAGGAAATTCCTGAAAAACAACTCTATTGGTGTCGTCTATTGACCCCTTTTCAGGAGCAGAGACGGTTTCAGTAAGGACTTGCTGTGTCCGTATATCGCGGGACGAGTCGACATTTTGTTTTGGCCGGTTTTCACTGCCAGATTTTTTTAAGTTTCCCCGTGATAAGGGTTACTAAGGATTGGTAAAATGTCACCGCCTGAATTGACCCTCTCTACAGGCAGAAGGCAACATACAACGTGGTTCTCCAGGCCACGAGGTGAACCGTTAGCGACAACATTAAACCCCGGTAGCCATATGGTCATGCCATATTCTCTTCGGCACGGTTACCACACCTTGGATTTGGGTTGCCTTTCCTGGTCGGGGCCTTTCGGCTCTACTGACAGCACCAGTTATGCCACGGAACTTTTGGCACCCTCCTCTTTTCTCATCCGGGCTTGGAACCGGCAATGGCAGAGTTAGACCATATCTTAGTTTGGACAAAAAGAAAACAAAAAATTTTTTACGAAAAGAACTGTTAAATTTCTGCTAACGAAGATTTGCACCGTACTTACTGCCCTAGCAGAAACAGAGCGACGCTACGACGGACGTCGAAGATTCTTGAGAAAGTCTGTAGATTATTTATTAACTGGGAAGGGGGCAATTTGACTCCTCAAGGGAGCGATAAATTCGAGAGGGACGATAGGGGGGCAATGAATGTTTTAAAGAAAAAATAACTGTAATAAAAAGTCAGAATGAAAACGTATGAGGAATCGATTGTCAAGAGTTCAGACAAGGAATCACGAAAAAAGTTAAAAAGAAATAAATGGAAGTTCAGGAGCTTCC
Source organism: Uloborus diversus (assembly GCF_026930045.1). Taxonomy (NCBI): domain Eukaryota; kingdom Metazoa; phylum Arthropoda; class Arachnida; order Araneae; family Uloboridae; genus Uloborus; species Uloborus diversus. The sequence goes on along the minus strand of NC_072735.1, from coordinate 166,752,275 downwards.
TCCTCACACCTCAGTTGAAAGTTAAGGAAGTATTTCACAATTCATCCAGAAGTTTATGAATTTTCAAATTTTCATCTCTTTTTAATTTTTATTTCAAGTGTCAGTGTTTTTAATTTCCCGAGATTCCAGTTTAAGATTTTAAGTATTTCCCTTCAAATACCTATTCGTTCGTTTTGGGGAAAAATAAAAAAGATCTTTTATTTATTTGTTAGTTTGAGAGTGATTGAATGAAATTGCATTTTATATATTGTATATATAATTTAAGTTAGGAATCCATGTTTTCAATACTATCGATGTTCACTAATACCAAGTTATGGTTCTTTCAAGGAAGAGGGGGTGGAGGCAATAGGTGTCAGTCAACCTCTAGACAGGGCAGTGGTTCGGGGTGGGAAATGTGCGGCCGCACTGGGCCGCTAAAATATTTTTAAGTTAAGGGGCCGCTAAAATATTGAAAGAGAATAAAATATTTCTGCGTGAAAAAAAATATCTTCTTCCTAATGGTACCAACGAAAAGAAGATGCAACATAACAAACTTAAGCTGCTGCGCAATAAAAATAGGCTGTCTTTCATGTGAATGATTTTGACAACCACTTTGGGCGCCAATATCTTTTAGAAAATCAATATTTACGCTCTGCAATTATAACGCATTAAAAGCATGTATATTGACAATAGAATTACCAAGTAAGAGCTTTTGAATCATTTTTGTTCAGAATTTATGACATTCTAAAATAGAGGAAAAAGTTTTTCCACTGCGTTTTTCTTACGATTTTGTATACGTGATACACAAAAGTTAATGAACTCAAATTCATGAAAATACTAGAACATATTGACAATCAAAAGTACTTTGAGTTCCTAAAATTTCAGACGTCCAGTGGGATAAAATGTCCCGTAATCTGAGCTTAAACATGGCAATTCGTTACGACAGACCGAATTTCAAACTTATTTTTCTATCCTTATTCGAAAGGACTCAATCAAAAAAAAAGAACCTTATTTTGAAAGAAAAAAAAATGTTCTTTCAAATGGTATTAAAGAAAAGAAGATGCGAGGTGACAAACTTGAGTTACAGCGCTTTGAAAATAAGCTATTTTTCACTTGAACGTTTTCGATTGCCACTTTGGATGACAATATCTTTTAAAAAACAGATATTTAAGTTCTGAAACAGTAACCCATTAAAAACAAGTATTTTTACAATGTAATCACGAAGTACGAACCTTTGAATTATTTTTGTTCAGATTTTATGACAACCTAAATTCCAGGAAAAAATTTCCCCGACACACTTTTTCACGAGTTTATACTCATGCTATAAAAAATTTTATGAGCTCAAATTTCCAAAAATACTTGAATGTATTAACAGCCAACTGTACTTTACTAGCCTAAAATTTTAAGCTTCCAGTGTGATCAAATTTTCTGTAAACTTAGTCTGAATTTGGCAATTTGGCACAAAAAGCTGATCCTTGGAGGATCTAGGACGCTTAAAATCTGTATAGGTTAGTTTCGAAGGCATCTCTAAACCTTTATAAAATTTCATTCAAATTGGAAATGGTCGAGTGGGAACCCCTAGGTCACTTGACATGGAATGGACTCTTCCGTATTTGCTTGTAGTAGAAGTAAGTGAAAAGGCAGAAAAAGGTCAAATTTTTCATTCTTCTTCCGAACATTGTTCTGAAGTTAGATTTCAATTTCGTATTTCATACCCCATCCACCTCACCGGACTGAAAACAACGCAATTTGGATACCAGTCTTTATTTCATCAATTATATCTCTCTCGGATTCCAAAAAATTTCTTTGCAACCATATTTTGTGTCATATTTTCATATTAATTTTGTAATAACTTATAAAAATCTCGAGCTTATACAGCTGGATGACACACTACTGCGGGTTATGTTTTAGGAGAGAATAAATATATAAAAAAAAAGATAATTTTTATGGACTATTAAAACAAATTTCGCACAGGGCCGCTAAAACTCTAAGCACGCCCCTGCCTCTAGAGGATGGACAATAAGGGTTGGGAACCACTGGTTCAGTGTAACCCTTCTTGCAGTAAATAATAAGCACACCAAAATTTCAAAAATTTCGACTGTATTTATGTACCAATTTATGCTTAGTAGGAAAATACACGATTTATTGTTTCATAGAGAGGGAAAACAAATATGAAAAATTAAAATGCTCGACTTTGTTCAGACAGATTCAGAGCTGGGTAAAAAGAAAATAGAAAAAGTGAACAACTTTAGATGACGTTTTACCATGCTTTAAGCAAAAAAAATGAAAGCCTTCTAAAGTTCTCTTGTTCATTTTGAAACATTTTAACTTATACGTGAATTGTAAATTTTAACCAATATATTTGATACTGATTCAAAAAAAAAAAAAAATAAATAAATAAATAATAATAATAGTAATAATAATTTATATTTAATCTAAGTCAGATCCACCTTTATTTTTTATTTGCAGACTATTTTTGGTGTTTTTTGTTCTGCGTCACAGACTTGAAAGAATTTCTGCTAACAGGGGTGAATGTTTCTTGTTATCATTGGGTTTTTATTATGACACTTGCTCCTTCATTTTATAAAACAATCGCCATATTTCATGACATTATGAAACAGCGCAACGAAACAAGTACGTTTTTGATTCTTTTTTGAGAAATTTCGAACGCCGGAATCCCAGCAGTGGCGGCTCGTGGAAAGGGCCAGAGGGGGCCCGAGCCCCCTCACTTTTTTGAGAAAATAATTTATAACATTTTATTTATTTCCCCCCCTTTTTTTTTTGTGTGTGTGTACCTGCTTGAAATTAAAAAAAAATGGATTGTACCATAATGTCCTGCGTATAATCTGCGAATTATCTGCTAAAAAGTTTTAAAAAATGATGAGGTGCGGATCATCTGTGGTTTTCCCCCCTCAACACCCACGCATTGAATCTCAATATTTGCCTTAGACCATTGATCTAAGATATTTGCTGCAAGTTTCGCAGAGACAGTTATCCTGCCTGTATGTTGTTTATTTTACATACTTGAATGTTCTTATTTCACGATTCAGGCTACACAAAATAAACAGCATACAGTAAAAAAAAAAAGAAGCCTTCATTTGCAAAAGATTCGACCGTTTGTTCCTTTCTTGACTCCTTGTCTTCAAGTAATTAGAGTACTACAACGACGACAATTTAGAGAAGAATTAATAATTTTTTAGATTATTTTTTTTAGTTTTGAATATACCTTGAAAGTTATTACTTCTTCACATTTTTAATTTAGTTGCTAAAATTGCATGTTAAATCAAAACGTATCTGAGAAACACAATTGGGTAGAAGAGATTTTAATTCGAAAAAAATAATGATGTTAGGGTAAATCACAATTTCTTTTAAAAAGAAATCTTTGAATTAAAAATGTTCAACAGTTACAGCTAATTGGTCAGCTAGTCCCCCCCCCCGCCCCCGTCCAAAAACAGTACGGAACATCTCAACTTTCATCTGAAGATCTTCAATTTCGCAAAATTTCCAGGGAAAGTCTACGAATACCTTATAACATTGCTTAAAAATTGCGTTCGAAAATCGCTTAAAATTGCGTTTTTGAAGCTTCAATTTCGAAAGATTGCTATCCCTTATGTTACCAAATATGGTCCAACAATCGCGTTTTTAAGGCTTCATTTTCAGATAATGTTAGGGCAAGGGCCCCAGAACCGCCCTCTTTTAATATCATCAAAAAATGGGTATTTTAAACAGTCACTTATAAAAAAAGTGGAATAGTCTCTGAACCCCTCTTCATAATATCATAGAATATTGTGATTAAGCTTTTAGGACATCAATTTTGAAAAAAATTCCAAGGGAGAGCTCTAGAACCCCTTCCCGTAAAAATCTTCAAAGTTTGTCTACAATTGCGTTTTTGGAACTGCAATTTCAAAAAATTGGAGGAGGGGAGGGGGAATTGATTTCTATGTATTTTTGTACCGTTCTTTATACATACATCATCAAATACCATCTAAAATTGAGTTTTTAAAACTGCAAGTTTCAAAATTGAGAGATTTGATTATGAGCAAATCAAATCAATCAAATTGATGAGATTTTTTTTCCTACTACACCCCCTCCCCTTAAAAATTATTTTCCAGTTGCTCCACTGTTGTGTGTTGTGTTTGTATGTACGTGTGTGCATATATCGTTACAAGATTATTTTTTTAATTCAAAAAATGTCTTTCCATTGTTACACAGAAATTATTGCTTGTTTTAGATTACTGCTCATGTAGTTTTAAAGAAAATGTGACAAGTTATCAATAATTTGAAGAATATAAAAGAGTTCGTTTTTTTTCTCTCTCTCTCTTTGTCTGCATAATAATTCTGAATCTCGCCCATGTTCGCCGGCAGATCCAAATGCAGAAGGGTACACCCGCATGTAAATCACTAAGATTTTATTTTTTTTTTACTGTTTTTTTAATATCTTTATTTTTAGTGTTTTTTTTTTTTTTTTTTCAATTTAGCTTATCTATTTTTATTTTATTAATTTTACTAAGTGATTTTATTATTTTATTAAGTGAATACTGAGATGCATTTTCATCTTTGTTAAAGTTAATAACTTTAATTTTTACATATTTCTCTGATCACAATATTTTTGCACTTTTGTAATTTGGTCTTGTTTAAATTAAAATAAAATGTTCTCATTCAAAATAATTAGTTATTAAAAGACTAAAAATAACATTACTATTAAAAATATTAGATTAATATTGATTTTTAAAATTCATTTCGTTATTTTGAAAAGCCAGGGGGTGAAAGTACCTCCCTTGCAGTCCCTTACCGGTGCTGTAAAGGAGACGTACTGCAGCGCCGTAAAGCGTACTGGACATAAACGTGAGATAAATAATTTTCGTGATATATTTTGTTGCTTTTCCCTATCTGATTAACAAAATTTTATTTTTGAGTCAGGGGGAGAAAGTACACCATCCTGCCGGCAATCATGGACATAAACATGAGATTAATATCTTTCGTGATTTACTTTTAATTTTATTAATTTAACACAAAAAAATAATTTAAGAAAGTTTTAATATTAATTTTTTTTTAATTTCTTTTTTTCCCCTAAAAACTGGGGGGGGGGGTGAGAGTGCGCCCATTACCTGGCCCCCTCACTTTTTCAAGGCACGAGCCCCCACTGAATCTCATTATCACATTTTAAAAAATACCTAATACCGGTATTGCAATCACTAAGCAAACCCATTGCTGCTTTTTTTTTTACATGGTGTATGTGTGTGTGTGTTTTTTAGTTTAGTAGTTGTGTGGTGTGTGTGTGTGTGTGTAAGAGTGTGTGTTTATTGTATTTTATGTACTTATCAATGCACTAACATGAAAAGCTTTTCCTTTCTCCTCTTTTGTTTCGCTTCTAATTTTAACTTATGAAGAACATAACTCTTTCTCTCTCACACGCTTTTACATGGAAAGATGTTTTCAACAATTTCAATTTAAAAATTGAAAAAAAAAAAAACTTTTTTATTTAAACGTATTTTCAAAAACGTTTTCATTTTTTGATAATACATTTTGCTACATCCGCGGACATAGGTAATAAATTTTCGTCATTAAGGGCTTACCAAAAATAATCAGAACTGTCAAAATAATCACGAACACCATTAGCGATAAGAAAAAACAACGTTATAAAAAATAACTTGAAGGGTGGAGCTTACTTTAGTCCGGAGGGACACTGGCAAAAAGGATAACATATCAAGATGCAACTAGTTCTGTCCGCATTGATTTTTTCTGCCTTTTTTATAGGTAAGTGACTTCTAAACTTTTAAAACACAGTGCGGTCCGCAAGTAAAAAAGGTGACCAGCCTTTTTTTTCACCTGAGGTCCGCACCCAGAGCACCCCAAATTTAAACTGGGAGGGGGGGGGGGGTTCAGTTTGTCGAATAGAACTTGACATTTCGCCGAAAGGTGATAATTTTGCCGAATCGAGCTCCACATTTTGCCGAATCATAATAGTTTTGCCGAATCATCAGACAAAATTTGTCGAATAAGGATATTATTGGAAGGTAACACTGACCTCCCAAAGAATAGTATAAGGACAAAAATGACATCCGCACCTCACATTAAAATTATTCTCGGCTTTTTGCTTATAAAGTTACGAAAATGCACATGATAAATGTTTTACATGGTTCCGTAATGCACAAGAGGGGCCCCAAAAAAGCATTTCGATGGGCCCCTTAAATCTGTATATCCACCACTGCGTTATAGTGTGCATAAAAAAATCTCTAAAATAATTTTAACAATATTATTTTTTTAAATCAAGGTGCATTTGAGAACTACAGAGGAGCAATAATGCTGATTTCACAACAACTGCGATGTGAACAAAATACGTCGTTTGCATTAGACTGTTGCTATGGTTATTACACCAACTGGCGTGTTGCCAAAAAGGTTTTTTTTTTCATTTTTGTCATCTATTGTACGTTAGATATACTGTACAATATACAAGCTTGCTCATTTCGTTTTCGCTAAAAATAACCGCAAAAGAAACGTCTATATTCAACACTAGTGATACCCGCACGGCTTTGCCCGTAATAGAAAAATCAAAAGGTCTTTTGGTTCGCCTGTATATTTACAAATAATGTATGGTGAATTTTCTCGCCAGTTGGCTTGTACCCATCTTACGGTTCCACGTTATGATAATTTCGTATCTCGCCAATTGGCTTGTGCCCATGTTACGGTTCCACGTTATGATAATTTCGTAATTTACTCGTCCATCTTATGATATTTTTTTTCTTAAAATTGGAATAGAAAAAGAACCACATCGAATTTTCGAAAAATCGCTTCGAGGTGCACACCCCCATGCTACATACTAACTTTGTGCCAAATTTCATGAAAATCGGCCAAACGGTTTAGGCGCTATGCGCGTCACACACATCCTACAGACATCCAGACATCCTCCGGACAGAGAGACTTTCAGCTTTATTATTAGTAAAGATAAAGAAGATTTCCTTATCGTTGGTATTGAATAATCTAAAACGCGTTTCTTCGATATATCTCGAAATCTCATTTCTGCAGATACTGCGGTTTACCTGCCCACGGCAGTGTGGATCCTATCAAAACCATGTAACGTCCCAGTGCAATGAGCAAGTCATAAACACGGTGCTCCGTTTTAACTTGCAAGACATCTATATTCGCAAACTTTAGTCCAGTTGCAAAAATGTTCAAAATCAGATGCGGAGTAAAGATATTGAAAGTTTGAAGGAAAAATAAAAATGATTCAAAAAAATACAAAATTTAACTTTTTATACCCTTCGTAACTGCTATATTGTCCCCCAAAATGTGTTATTGACGATGAGTGAAAAGTTTTGTAAGTCACAAAACACTGCGTTTCATATCTTAGTGAATATTTGTCGTACTAATTTCAAACTTTTTGTGTTGGAATTGTATTTCATTGGAGATTATTTCCCTAAACATAAGTTGATTGACCTGGGCGTGGCCCTCGTGATAACAGGCCAGAAAACTCCTCCCCCCTCTTAGTTACGCCACCACTCGTCGATCTATGAACTTGGCGCGAAACTTTGAAAGCAGTGCAGTTTACCAGTAAACAGTAGTGTTGCTTTCTCTGGCTGAAATAAATGAAATAGGAAATATTAACTTCGAATGCACATTTTTGAGTACAATACTGTTGGATTTATCTCATCCTTTCCTCGTACCGGAATGTAGAGGCAATTAAAAATATATATAATTAAGTCTTGTAACTAACTGTCTGCTGAGTGAAAGTGAGTCAGCGATTTCAGCTTCCGAACAACCTGCATGCGAAGAAAAAAAATGGGCGCCTCATGGAATAAATTTTACAGTTTGGAAGTAAGTACTTTTCTGAGATAAACAAATTTACATTTCATGCATTTGAGTTCATGCAGTTAGGGTTACTTAAATTTTCCTCCATTACACAAACAATTGTCAGTTTCCTTTCTAATACCTTTGCCTGTAATTTGTTATTTCAGCATACTGCTTTAATATTTGAAACGGTTTGCAACTTTTTATTTCTTTATTTTTTAAACTTTGTACAAGCATTTATTCGAAATAGATTTTCCAAGCTGACAATAAACACATGTCAAAATTTTCTGCAAATATACTTGTTGCTATCAGAAGCAACGCAACTTGGTGTTGATATTCAGTTAATCTGTAAAAAAGTTTATTGAAACAGGCTTTTAACTGAACTAATCTTATATTTTCGGTTTTGATTAAATTGTTTCATACGCTAGCATGTGTTATTTTGATCAAAATACATTCCTTGATGGGCTTCCGTAGTTCTGAGGTAGAAGATTAGCAGTTGAACGCCGGAGGTCGTGGGTTCGATACTCAAACACATTTCCCCCCAACTACGCTTCTGCAATATTACTCAAATAAGCTGGTTCTGTGCGTAAATTAAAAAATATATATGTTTTTTTTCCTTCCAGTGTTGTCTTTAAGTTTTATGATATTTATGCACAAATTGTGTTTGAGTTAACTGTATTCATAATTTCTGGGCTTGCGAAATATTACTTTTGAGCAGTGGATACACAACTTGTTTTTGCCAAATGCTCTATGCTTGTTTGTTTTGCTTAAAAAGGGCAAAATGTCTTGAACTATGTGTTTTTTGAACTCTTTGGATTTTCTGTTAATAAGCTTTCAGGAACTCTGAAACTGTAACATAAATTGAATTAAGGGGCTGTCCATAAAGGATGTTACAAAATTTTGAACAAATCCCCCCCCTCCCTTTGTTACATGTAGCGCTGCTCAACATGAGCTTATTGTCATAAACAACGCATGATGTCACACTTCTTGTTATCCCCCCCTTCCCCCTGTCACAAAACTGTCACACTGAATTCCTAAAACAGCATACTCAGCAAAATGTTGATCTAAATTTAACATATTCACCAAATATCCTAAATAAACAAACAAACCACTGACGTAGACCGGAAGTAGCGAGTCTTATTTCCGGTTAAGCGCCAATCTCCATTGCTAGAGATAGGTGTTCATAGCGAAAGCGATTTTGTTGTGCTTCTTTAAAAAGCAGAATAATGTCTTCTGCGTATTTCAATGCATTAAATAAGAAAGACAAACTTAGTTATTGTTAAAAATTATCTTTCAGTGGCTGTGACCTTACCGATCCTTTAGTAGATGGATGGCGAATCTATTGCTAACGATTAATGTTTACAGTGTTCAGGCAATTTTGTTTTCTTTCAGTTCTAGGTAGAATCATGTCTTTTGCGTATTTTAATGCATGAAATGAGTATAATAGGATTTGCTATTCTAAAAAATTGTCGATCAAAGGATCTGATTTTCCTGATCCTTTAAATACAGAAATAAGAAAAGAAAAAAAATGAGTCTTCGTTTGTCGATCATTACCGCGATTTCAATGATAAGCATTTATGAATACCTCCTAAACAGAAATAAAGTTGATACAAAGTCTGCTTTCAAGAATCACAAATCTACTGGATTGCAAGTACGTTGTGAATTGTAATTCCTATTCTTAAGTTGAAGCTATTTTTTCAAAGATGGAAGCTTTTCTGCACTGTGTTCACACAGAATGGCTATGACAGGGAGTTTTGGTGTCATATTCAATCAATTCTCCTGTTGTAGCTTTTCAGTTCACACACACTTATTACAGTTGCTACCTAATTTTCAGGTTTGACATTTAATATATTTTATTACATATTTGTTCATCACTTTTTTTTTGTTTAATCAACTTGCTTCTGTAGCAAGATTGATAGGCATGAAAAAAAATTGAAAGATAACAAAATTTAAATTTAATCTCCGAGTGCTTTCTCCTGCGTTAAAATTGCTTTGAATGTAATACCCAATAGCTGTACTATGATATACTATACTATAACTTTAATTAATGTGTTTGTTTACCGATTGTCGAATATCTAAATTTGTTTACAATTAGAGCGCCTAATATTAAAGTACCGTCAATAACTCGAAGTCCCAAGAGACGGGCTAAATGGTTCGAGTTATTGATAGTTCGAGCTATGGGAAGCTTTTTTCTCATGAGGTAATGAATAGTGGTTCTTTATTTTAATCACACAAATCAAACTGTTTGAAACCCATCAAAACACTGGAAACTTTCAGCTTTGCAGGAAGCAAATAAAAAATTGTTCAGGTTGAGTTTTTCTAATAAGCAATTTAATATAGATCAATATAGATCTTCACACATTACAGTAAAAATATAAAGCTGATGAAATTAAGGTGAATGTTTCCAGCTCGTAAATACCTCGCACAAAGTGTGTTTACTACATAATATTCATTAAGATTCAATCCTTTCGCTTTAAAGCATTGGCTTTGATTCGACGATCAGGACCTTTAGAAATTTGAACATCTTTATTTCTGACATCTTATTTGCTCCTGTCCTCATGCTGTACCCGAAAGCAGAACAACATCCCCTCTTTTTACGAAAATTTTGCGCCTTTGAAATTCATGATTAATTTAAAAAATTCAATCAAATTACAGATACGTAAACAGAGCAATTCGTCGTAAGAAGCAATACAAATAAGACTTCCGCCGGAAGTTTTGAGTGACCCCGTGCAGCCCTGCCACCTAGTGTTCAAAAGAGTAAGCGTGGCTTGGAATTTGGTGAATACTAGCCATTTCGCCCTCCACTTATTATAACTCGATAATCTAACACGGAAAACATGTATCAAATAATGGGAACTACCATAGCCAGTGGCGCCATCTATCTTGTTGTCAATCAAAGAAAGAATAATTTTAAAGACAACGTATTATCTGAAATGCAACAATGAATATATTTTACTATTGTTGTCAATCAGTTACCTGCACTTTTTTTTCCAATTGTTAAGTTTATATACGAGTTAAAACCCGATATAGTTGTATCCAGCCAGTGTATGGTGGTTTAAGTCGATGGCTCTCGCACAGCTGGTCCCGGGTTCGAATCCCGGGGGGATACCGAGTGGTTCGAGGAAATCTCATCCCAATGACGGACTGATCGGGTAGTGTGCGCTAGTAAAGGGCCTCGCCGCAAAGGAGAATGCGGCGGACAGACCCAATACTTGACCACCCTTCACTTGGATCCGCCCTGATCAGCAGGAGATCTCGCTGGGGATTAGCCGCGTCCTTCTTCACTGATTTCCATTATCGGTTAGTGTGGTGACCTCCAAGTGGGCATGACACGGTCAAAGAAGGAACTTCTCCGCAGGACAGTTCTCACTGTCTTGGGTGGCGTCCCCATGTGACTTCTCCGTCCTGAGGTGTGAGATTAATGAATCGATCGCTCGTTTTTTAAAAAAAATCGAATGTAAATTCAGACGAAACCACGTACACGTTAATTTGCACTACACGTTAACTGCGTTCTTCTTTACTGATTTCCGTTATCGTGACGTGGTTTACGTGTTTTGCGTGCCAACATGAATTTCTAACAAAATTAAACATTAAAAGTGGGATTTAAAATTACATTCAAGTTTGAAATAGTGGGTCAAGTAAATAGCAAAAGCCAGTAAGTACATTAAAAGTTCAAGTAAAACTGAAAAAGATTTACGAAATAAATGAAACCACATCAAAAGGTTCATTCAGACAAAGTTATCGTAACTGCAAATTTTAATTCAAACTTAACTGAATCATTTATTAGGATAGTTATCAAAAATTTTAAATTCAAGAAGGAACCATAAAACATAAAAAAACTCGTTTACGTGCTGCGATGAAAATCCAAAATAATAATGGAAAAAAAAATGTAATAACTTATTGAGATGTAACCCTTAAAATAGTGAATCTTAAAATATTTTTGAAGCTAAATAAACTAATGATAATTCAAATATATAATGTTGAAGAATTTAATAAAAGTGAACTACGAAAAAATTAAAAACGTTCTGCGATGCAAAATTTTGCAAAACGTTTCTAATTTTTGAAAATTGCAACGACAAAACCAAATATTGCAAATATCAAAAAAAGAAAAGAAAAAAAAATAATTTGAATTTTGACATCTTGAATTCAAATTAGGTTTTTCGCAATCACTAGTGTGCATGTGTATTTATGCGTGTGTGTTTGTGTGTGTGTGTGTAGGTGTGAGTATGTATGCGTGTGTGTAGGATATACACGCAACCTGGAGACGGTTTTCGCTAAAGGAGCAGCATCGGGAAGGGCCGGTCGACGACGGTGGTGCTGCAAAGGAAGGCGGGTGGGGGTGGGGAATAAAATCATAGGATGCCAAAAACAGTCAGATGAGAACAATAAGCAATGTGATTGCTCAAAAAAAAAAAAAAAAAAAAAAAAAAACCGCCTTGAGAATCAACTTTGTTGCAGGGTTTCCAAATTCGGAGAAGAGTGTCCGTCGCCAAGAAAGACAGCTGGTTGCCAGAATAAAACATTTCTCACCAGGATCCGGTTACCGTAAATCTACCAATTAGCTGCATAACTGTCAACTTTGAGATTTATTATAATGATAACATCATCTCTTATTTTATTCAACTACTGTCAGGTATAAATTCTTAGTACATAATTTTTAAATAATTCAGTCATTACATTTTTTGCTGTAAGTCCAAATGTATTTCCTTGGTAATGTCCGTTTCATTTAACTTTTCCAAAATTAAAGTCGATCTTCCTCCAGGAGGCTGTTTACTACTCGAAGGAATACATCTTTCCTCTACTCCTTCAAATGTGATTGGATTTCGCTGTTTTCTTGGAGGGTTTTGCTTCAGTTGCTTCCTTTAAACAACCGTCCCCAGTAATCGGATTCCTCTTTATCTTACACTAGCAAAAATACCCGGTGTTGCCTGGGTCAGTAATAATCATGAGAAACAATTGTTACTTGCATTTGTTTTCTGTTTTAAGTGAAAGAATTTAAAACACACCTTTTTGACGTGATAAAAAATCGAGCTTCTTCCTTATCCATAAAACTAAAATAGCATTAAGTATAAAGAACAAAATAGTATTGATTTAGAAAAGAAAGCACGACATTTAAGCATATACAAATTTGAAGAATTTCCAAAATATGAAACTTATCTTCACATATTTAAAAAGATTTTTCTGTTAATACTTTTTTTTTAACATGGAGTCTAAAACCTTCTCTGTATGACTATTGAAGTACGAAGTGTTTAAAAAAATGTAGCCGCTCGTAATCCCGTCATACTTGCTTTAGTTATTTTAGGAAATTTCAATCATTGTGGCTTTTGGTGTGATTTTACCAAATTTACGGGAATCGTTTTGGGATACCTTCGGTAATGCTCCCCCTCCTTAAAACGACATGTTACTAATTTTCGTTACAGAGATATTGCCACCAGATGCTGAGATACTTTTGGATACCATAAAATGGCGCTAAACAGTTTCATCCGAAATGTTTCCAAAATAAGTAGTAAAATTTGGCGATTGATCAAGTTCCAGAATAGATCTCAGTACCGCGGCACCTTAAAGATTCTTTGATTGGCGATATTTTGTTTACATGGTGAAAGCTTAGAAACATTATTACGTAGTCTTTGGCTTCAAAAACAGCAACAATTGAAAAAACTGCCAAATGCATCAGCGACTAAAATTTTTCTGCCAAAATTTTGGCGGTATTTCTGTTGGTTGATTGGATAGTGAGTAAGTACCCAATCAGCATAAATATTAATTTAAAAAAAACATTAATTACATGAAAACTCCGTTTAAATGGAAAATGATTAGCCAAATCCATTTATTATTAGCCAATCTTGTTGAAAAACGTTACTTTAAGATTTGACTTGAGAAAAGCCTCGAACAGTCAGTCGAAAAGCAAAAATATTCAATAATACAACAATTCTAGCTATCAACTGGGAGTTGAGATGATACAATAAATAATGAATTGGGTTGATGAAAGCCTTTGAACTTGGAACAAAAAAGCTTATAACTCGTTTTTTATACAACTTAGAACTTTCTAACAGATGCCATCTTCAGCAGAAAAATTAGAGCTTTCGACGGACACATAATGTTAATATGTGCACGTTTTTTTCCACCCCCTTATTTGGGGCATTTATGCGAAAATTGGGACTAAAATTGGAATAAAAAAGGAACTATCGATCGGATTTTTTTTGAACTGATCTATAAACCTTCCCAGTACCAAAATGAACGAACGGTGAAAGTTTCAGCCAAATCTGCCGAGTAGTTTCTGAGATCTTAGAGAACAAATTTACCAACATCCATTTTTATATATATAGACTAGCTGCGTTGCCCGGCTTTGCCCGCTCTATTTTGAAAATAAAAATTGTGTCAAGTGACGTATATTCAGCAATCAGGCTGAAATAAAAGAAAAAAAAAACATTATGCAAAATTTCCCCTTCAAACAATGATTACAGATATTAAAATACTTTTAAGAAATTTAAATGAGAAAGATGAATTTAAAAAGCGTAACCATGGAAACACAAAGTAAAATTTGTTTAAGAATTAAAAATGAGAAAGATGGAAATAAACAATGGATTCAAAAAGCGTTACCGTGGAAACGGAAAATAAAATGGTTAAAACTTGGATGGAGAACAGATTTTTGAACTTCATTTAATTCGCTTGTAACTGTTTTTCTAATGGAGATAGAGGGTTAAACTTTCGACCATAGGTCGAGTTAGATCTGGAGTAAAAAAAGCAGCTCTTTTCAGTGGTGTTAAAAAGAAAACTGTGAGACAATCCCTTCACTTTTTATTGATAGATTTAATGAAGAAAACAGTGTCTAAATTTCAGCTAAGCCTAAACAAATTCGAGCTAAAAACGCAAATAACTCCCGTCGTAATTAAGTTAGATCATTGAAACAAATTGCGTAGAATGCGTAAAATTCTTTCCAACGATATATAGTATTAATATGTGCAAGTAATTTTTCACCCCCATCATTGGGAATTTATGAGAAAATTGGGCCTAAATTGGATTAAAAAAAAAGAACTATTTATAGAATTTTTTTCGAACTGGTCTGCAAACCTTTTCAGGACTTAAAGAAACAAATTGTGAAAATTTCATCGAAATCGGCCGGGTAGTTCTCGAGTTTTACGAGTTCAAACACACAGACGCTTTTTGGGGACTTCATTTTATACTATGTAGAGATGAGGTTTTAAGTATTGAAGAAAGTTGCTGAAATGGTCATTCTATGGAAACTTTTTCGAAAAAGGTTATTTTGTCACCAATTATGCTTTTTAAAATAATTTTTCAAAAGCCTACAATGATGAACTATTTAAGCCCCCCCCCCCCCACACACACACAAGAATCATTAGCAGCAGAAAAAGCTAAAAATGGAAAAGTAGCCAAATTCTTAAAAAAAAAAAAAGGCTGCTTAGATATTGAAGACATTTTTTAGATGTACAACATACAGTATTCATGTTGTTTTATAATTCGTTCTTTAATTAGCATTTTTCAAGTTGAATTCCTGTGTAATTTTCCGAGAGTGCCCACCGAAGGGGGGGGGGGTCAGAATCATAGTCTCATATTAATGATAGCCTTTCAACGGCTATAGTTATAAATAACTGTGCCCTTGAAATTTTAAAGGAGATGGGGGAGATGTTTTTGGGGTATTTTTCTTGAAGTTTTCATAATTGAAGGGGGTAGGGCGCTGTTTACTTTGGGGGATGGCACCCCAAAGTAAACAGCGCCCTAAGCTAAGTTAACATTAATAATCTGGTATTATGTACTTTAATTTGAGATTATGTCTTTGAAACATATTGCAGTCATGTTTCCCGTTTACTTAAGTAAAATTGAATATTTATTTTTTAAAATTTCATTTAATTCTTATTCAAATACAATGGTAAAATTATTTTTTGTTATGATGTAATTGTAAAATGAAAGTTCATTTATTTATTTGAATACTTTTTAAGACTTAATGTTTCAATACAATATACGAGTAGTTAAAATGCGATTAGTTTTTTAAAAAATTTCAAATGAAAAATAAAACTGTTTATTATCACTTCGTTTTAACATGATTGTAAAATAAAATCGTGTTTAGTTATTTGAATACTTTGTAAGACTTATAAATGTTTTTATGTAAAATACTATGAATTAAGCTCAGTGTATTTTTTAAAATATAATTATCGGTTCCTTTTTATGTTTTCAAATGAAAAAGTAGAACTTTTAATGCTACTAAAATAACAGAGGACAATAACAAATAAACCAAATAGTTTAATCAAAATTAAACCAAAATACTAATCGAAGCGCGCACTTTCCAATATCATTGTGGATCGACGACGATGACGTCATTTGCTAGTTGGATGGCCTTTAAATCTCGAAGGGCTCGACCTGGGTCCCGTATAAAAAGTTAAATTTTGTATTTTTTTCACTACTTTTATTTTCACTTCAAATTTTCAATATCTTAACTTTGCACCTGATTTTGAACATTTTTGCAATTGGAAGCATGCATCTAAGACGTTGCGAAAATATAGGTCTTGCAGGTTAAAACGGAACACCCTGTATATCCTAAGGGTGAAACTAATTTTCAGTGATGGAACAAAAAGTGTCATTGAGATTTGCAACGGAAGGGCTTGCTGAGAACCAATGATGTGTGGTGAAAGTCCGCGGCAGAGACTTTGCTGTTGTCGCCATCAGTGTGAAATTGATATAAATTTAGATTGAAATACGTTTCGTAATAACTGAGTACCTCGACCGATGCATCGACGCCGATAGTTCAAAGAATTTGTCATCGGCATCGGCGCAGATGCTATTACTTGGAGAAAAAATCGGCCCATACGCCTTTTGGTCGGTTTCGGTAAGACAAATTTGTGGAAAAACTTTAAGCTTTTCTTTTCCAAAAACATTTATAAAAGTTATATTTTTAGATAGCAATATTTTATATTTCTATAATTATATTTTTATTTGTTAAAGTACAATAATCTCTACAAATATTTCTTTCTTTCTCTTTCATATTTTCTTCTGTTAGAAGTATACAGTCTGACCACCGATTATATGGAATTGGAAAACGTCCAGTTAAGATGAGTCTATCTGAATGTTGTTGTTGCAAATCTCCGGTGTTTAGCAGCGCTAAACCAGGTCTACGAAATTCGTCACTCTCAAAAAATCCAACACCAACATTGGATCAGCCAAAAGATCCAATCTTGAAAGTCCCAGACAATTATATGTTCGGGGGTGGCCTGATGGTCGGCACACTTCACACAGGTTGGAAAAGTCTTTTTTCCATTGCAATAAGTCAATGATTTTAAGTGCCCACTAATGAGCCTAGTGATGGTCGCCTGATCTCGCCTACCACACTTGAGAGATAATGCACCTCCCGGGCACTTCGCCTGGTACCAATTATGGGTAGGAGGGACAGTCCAGGAGGACTTTGCATCTCTTTTAGCCTTAGAAAATAGCTCCAAGTAAGTCAAAGAATCAGGTGTATATAATGGTTCACCAGTCTATCTGAATGACGGGGGAAAGTAAAAATGCGATGCGCGTGTTCCGATCATTTGAATGTCGTTCAGCTTAATTTAGAGGCTAACATATATCTGCAAAAGCTGACATCCCTGGAAACAAATAGATGCGTCCATATCCGTCAGTATACCGGAAGTTTGCCTTTCCATACAATCCGTGGTCAGACAGTATTTCTGCGGTCCACGTATTTCCTCTACTTCTTGCTGTGATTTTCGATATGATATTCTTATTAAAAAGTAAGTACAAATATGTCAGAGCCCTCTATATGACTATCATATTTATTCTTCAGTCATTTTTTAGAAATATGATTTGCCCTCACATACCGAATACTTTTCTGTTCCTTTAAAAATGTTTAAAATCTACGTCTGGCGCTCCTTAGTAACCAGCCGTTTTAAACAAAAAAATAAACGGCCATCGGCCGTTTTTGAACAGTCAGTCAAAATTTGGCATTGGCCCATCGGCCAAAAATTGCCATCGGTTGAGCCCTACTTGCTATGTTTCTTTCTCTAAACGTGACTTTTGAATTTCCTTTTTTAATAGGAGGGCTGTGTACAAGGACTAGAAGACAAATCGACAATTTGCTCGACGATGAGGAGGAAGATTATATTCTGACGTAAGCTGCTTATTGTTGCATTATTCTCTACACATGCTCATGAAAGTTTTGTCTATTTACTTTACACCTTATATATGCTCGTTTTCTTTTCCAAGGTAGGCTGTAAAACTTTAATGCATCAATCAGGTGGATGAACAAAAGCCAACTGCTTGCTCAAACAATGAGGTTGTTTGCTCCCTTCAGTCAAAAATACTACTTATAGTCACTGAAATTGATAGAATAAGCAAAAAAAAACAATAACATGGAGCCAGAAATTTTTTTATTTTTCTCAACAGTTATTTTTATTTAATGTTTTAAGAAGTCCGATTTTGGAAATATGGCGTAATCTTCATGACGTCACTTTCGCGCGCAAAATGTTTACGCTTTGCTGTCAACCGCATTGCCAGGACATGATAAGTTGCGCTCTGCACTAATGAATGGCATTTCATCACTTGTGATGTCATGTGCAGAAGCGTATAAAAATGAATTTCAATCTGCGCACCGATTAAAATAATTGTTTAAAAATATTAAATTCCGGCAAATTATTTTAAAAATGGTTAAATCCTATGTTTTTAAGCATGCTCTTTCCGAAACAATATTTCTAAAATTTCGGAAATAATACCATTACTCTGGGTCAAACTCTTTCCTAGGGTTACCGTTTTGTTCCGTGAGTTTTTTTTTCCCCTTGAGCAATCACAAATTACTTATTGCCCTCTCTTGACCGTAGTTAATGTTCCTTTGGCTTCTTTTGTCTATGATTATAATGCAAAAGTCCTCTGGTACACCGGCCTCCGCGAGCATGTCTCTCCTCCTGGGCGGTGGCGTTCATATTCGGTCCGCGGGACACCGCGAGTATGCCCCCTTTTCTGGGCTGTGGCGACCATGTTCCCGGGAATCGATTATGTTCATATCCAAATCCTCTCTATTTTATACAACATTCTTTAGATATCCAGCATCCAACCCCTGTCATTCATTTGAAATTTTGAACTCAAATTATGGTTTTTCGCAATTAGGATTGCAATAGGAACCGTTTATAGAAACACGAATCCTAACAAGCAGGGCAATATCGTAATTCGTGATTGCGAAAAACATAGTTTGAGAATTCAAGACGTCAAAATTCAAATGAATGCCAGGGGCTAGGTGCTGTTTTCGTCTTCTTTTTTTTTTCTTTCTTTTGAACACACAAATATCTAATGACTGATAACTTTCATTTACACTCCTGTTGTTTCGCTTCAGTTTCATTTCAACTTCTAAAGCTCTCTATTAAATAATTTTATTTGGAGACTTTGGACGGATTGTGCAAAAATATCGTCAAAAATCACCAAAATTTGGCGGCAACGTCCAAAAAGCAGCTATAGTTGAATGTTTATTGAATTATGAGTTGATGTAATTGAATGCTTATCACCGTATTATCACTTCGCAAGATTTAGCCTCAGTTATTGAATCGAAAGCCTTCTTCAAAATTTGCAGTCTTCGAATTTTACATGCTTGTCTGTTTTTCCCCAAATTTATGTTTGGCGATTTTTCAGTACAGTCACAAAAAGTCTCTTTTTTTTTTTTTTTTTTTTTTGTGTCAAACCTCAAAATGGTTACTTTTTTTTAAACTTTTAGGGCACAAACGTCCACAATCAAAAATCCTCCATCAAGGTATGCGTCCTCCATCGAAAGCGAAGCCGGAACTATTGACTCTGATTCAGCAGTTAAACCAGGCATCGTGGATCCTCAAGTACAAGGACTAAATATTGGACTGTACTTTGTACTGCAAGATATCAACAGGAGAATTATTTACGGCCATAAAATACCGTTGGAATCTTTGATCAAGGTAAAGTTACTTTCGAGCACTTAATCAATACTATAGTAAACCAAACAGCTGTCATTAATTGATATTTAGCGCCGCCTACAGTCATTTAGATAAACTTTGGAGCAGATATCCAGTAGAGATTGCACCGGGATTGTTTAGTCGCGTCGCCAGTTTTCAACGGATTCAGAAGACTACTCATCGCTCTTTTGATGAGATATGTTTTGTTTAGCTCGAATTTGCACAACTTAATAAAAATCGATGATTATGAATGGATTGGGACAGCAAAGGGAATGCAAAAGCCAGGCACGTGACAATGAAGAAATAGATAGATCTTCGCGGAGCTTTACTTGCGAATCCAAAAGGGAATACTTGCTCTACTGGGATAGTCCATTTGAGGGTAAAACAGATCGTTTAGTAGATTAGGACAGCGTTTCTGAAATTGTGTTCGGGCTACATCTGCACTATGTGTGACTCAAACTTCTTGCAAAATATATTTTCCTTTCAAATAAATCCTCCTGGAACTCCAGGGTTCCACGGAACGCTCTCGGGACTCCATGAGACCTGCATGTTTTCTTTTCACTCCTTTCAAATTTGTTCTTTAAAAAAATTGATAGAACTGACACTTTTTCAAAATTAAAAATAACTTTACTTTTACTTTCGTATACCGTAAACGCGGGCTATTTTGGCCCTAGGGTCCTTCCTTGGCCCAAATGGAGAAAAGGATACAACGTCCTCTGTCAACCTTCAGGGCGTAATTGTTTCACATATTTTGACAGATTCCACCAGAGAGCATCCCCAAGCACTCTGTTATGTATACCAAGCAGTTCTATAGCTCTGCTGAAGAAGCAACACTTGTTGTTCTAAATTCCTAG
This sequence comes from Uloborus diversus, assembly GCF_026930045.1. Taxonomy (NCBI): domain Eukaryota; kingdom Metazoa; phylum Arthropoda; class Arachnida; order Araneae; family Uloboridae; genus Uloborus; species Uloborus diversus. Next base: position 166,731,742 of record NC_072735.1, on the reverse strand, counting down.
TGCTAACATGTGCCTTCATAACCTCTCTAACTTCTCCATGTAGAAGCAGTTCTACATCAGCTGAAAGTTTTTCAAGTACCTATTTATGAGCACTATTGAATACTCTATGCTGTGCCTTAGTATAATTATACTTCTCATTTCTAATTAGGGTTTTTTAAAACAAATTTACAATGACAATATATCTCTTAAATTAAAATTTACGACCAACTTTGGCCCAGCATAAAAACGTGAAAAAATGCGCCAGAGAGATTTGGAAAAGTAAAAATGGCTAAAACTAAGGCTCTTAACAGGAAAAACACAAGAAAAAACCTGGAATTCTCGGCAACGGATAGAGAGAGAGAGATTGCAGATTCAATTCATCAGGGCTGAGTTGCATGACTTTCATTGTGGAAGATGAAGAAAAATTAAAAATTGCAGGAGGTTTAGAAAAAGATTTACCCAGCTGCATCTACTTCCTACAAATATGTTTTAATTTGTGGGAAAGTTTACGGAATTTTATTATTGTAGAATAGAATGAGCTCAGGTTTCCAAAGAGTTCAGTTTCATGCGAGAGAAGGAGTGAATATTGAGAGCATGGAATGCCCCAAAAAGTTTTGGAAGTGACCAAAAATTTAAGATACTTTGTTTTAAGAATGGTGTTATTTTGATAAAATTATTTAACCTCCAAAACTGATGAAAATATGACTGTTCTCCGTCGGTAGTTTCTGAGACAATAACTAGGTGTGCATACACATTTGAAAAAAAAATTAATTTTCCTTAAAACAACTATGTGTGATTCAAACTTCTTGCAAAATGTATTTTCCTTTCAAATAAATACGTTTCTCTATGAGCACACTTCTTTCTTTGGCTCTAGTTAGTTCTACGATGATTTTAAATAGGGAAAACCACTTTTGACGAAGGTAACCCAAACGCAAGGGCAACATTGGCCCAAATAAAAGACAATAATAAAGGATAAAAATACTTGATCACTATTCAAAAATTAAATTAAGAAATCTCTAGATGTGTAAAACAAGTTTCCACAGCTTGGAAATATGAATAATTACAAAATTATTGTGTGTGTGAGAAAAGAATGAGAAAAGTTCCAAAATCCGGGCCAAAGTAGCCCGTGTTTATAGTACTAATCTCAGCGGTATTACTCATCGGGGCTTGTCACATTAGGAATAGTTTTATGTATTGCCTAAAATAATGCAAATTTTAGACTGTCAAAAATAGCCTGAGATTGTGCCTTCAAGAATCAATCCCGAAACGCCTCCTTCTCGCCTAATGTCTCCAACGATAGTTTAAAATTGCGTTTTAAAAACTTCTATTCCGAAACATTCCCAGAAGAAGCTTTTAATCCCCTAATATCATCAAAGATACTTTTAAGGTGATTTCAATATTCAAAAAAAAAAATGGGAGTACAAACTAAACCTTTTTTCCATAACATCACCAAATATTGCCTAAAATTACGATTTTTGACGCCAATTTCAATAATTCTGCTGTAGTTACAAGCCACTTTCCCTTTATCTATGGCAGCAGTTGAAAGGACAATTTCAACATTCCACGAGTGAGGACCAATTTAAGGAGCAGTTCTGGTCAAGGGCATCTAAATATCCTAACTCTGTCTGACGTCAACATATAGTAACATCTAAGTCCATGATTTATAAATAACTAAAAAATTGTCAAAAAAAAAGACATTTTAATTTTTAAGGTTTTGAAACTTTTTCTGTGTAAATTTAAGTGAATTATTAATACTATTGTAGGTAAGTATTGCTTTTCCTAATTGAAAAAATATTTTAATCATGAAACTCAATCACAAATTCTGAAGTTATTTGCCCCTTATACTCAGAGTTACAAGGAGGAGTGCATTGATATTTTACAACAACAAATAATAACTGGAAGTTATCAATAATTAATGAAATCAATCTAAATAGTGATTTAATGATAAATAGTTAATGTGATAGTCTGTTTCATGTAAGAACTTGAGTCCCCTCTGAAACAGAATCCTGGCTATGCAACTGCAAACTGGTTACAAAAGACCAGGGGTTTTACGAAAAACGTGAGAAATAAAAGGATTCCACAAATAAAACAAATTAAGAAAAGCTGGATTAGGGTGTAGAGTAGAATAGGGTACATTGTTGATGTAATGGATTCATTGCTGTTGGAAACTACCGATTGGAGGCGTTCTACTTCAGTACGGTAGCCCTAGTATTTGACGGCATGTTTGTTCAATGTTTCACACAAACTATTTTTTGAACGATGCTATACACTTTGACTTTTTAATGTTTTTTAAAAAGTTTAAGTGTTTAAATTCATTTAGAATAATTCATCATTTAAATTTTTTTAACTGATGCATTCAAGTAGAAGAAAATGAATCAAAAAGCTGTGTCTCAAATATGCCAATTGAATAAAACAAGCCATTAAACAAGAACAAAAGTTAAAATATGAAAAATCCGTTACGTGAATAAAGTAGGCCATTAAACACTACTAAGTTTTTGGTAAAATAAAATATAGTCCGCCAAGTAACTTGGAAAAAAAAAAAAAAAACCATGAACAACATTAATAGTTTTTTTTTAAATGTAAAACAATCCACCAACTTAATTAAACATTAAAAGCTCCATTGGTGTAAAATAATCCGACAAATAAAAAAGTCAAGAGAACTTTAAAAGTTTCATTAAAATTTAAAAATTTTAATGGAACGAAGTCCCGTCTGTGGTGGCCCGAATTTTGAGAACCTCAAGTTCATGGATCAACAAGTGGGGCATTGCATCCAAGCAGTATGTCAGTATATGTAAGCACAACAATAAGGAGCTCAACAAAATAAATAAACAAAAATAATAGTAATAATAAAATACAAATATAATAGAAACTCTACATTATTTTTTAAAAATCTAGCCCCACTCCTCAGGGAAAATAATTCTGAGTGTTACTTGCAAATATTTAGATTTAGCATTTTGACGAAATATAATTGCATTTATAAAGTAATATGAGTTCAGTAACCATGCTATAATTTAATTTCGGATCGATCTTTTAATTTAAAAGGTAAATAAACTGTTAATGAAAGACACATACCGCACATAACTCTGTAAGTTGAAAAATACAGATATCCAGTTACCAAAAATATAACAAATAACATTGAGAAAATTTAGGAAAATATTTTGATTGCGCCTTTGCCAATGGAAATTAGAAAGATTCTTTGGGTTTGGTTCTATATGTGAGGAACATTCAATTCAGGAAGCTCATCAGATGTCACAAAGGCTTCATTGATACTGAAAAAGTTTCGCAGTGAGCAATATTCATTTGTGTCATTGTTAATGCTTAATGTGTTTCTAAAACTCGCTTATGAGTTTTAAGTAGGAAGGCTAATTACGAAATAATAATCTTTTGATATGTTTGCGATTGTTTGTTTGTTTTCTGTAAGCCTCAACGGACTATACTGCCCCCAGTTTTATTTCGTGACTTTTTCTTTCGATTTTGAACTCTTTGGAGGAAAGGTGCCTTCCACGGCGGGTTGCAAGGAAAATGTAAGGAACCAGTTTAATGCCGAGAGTAGGGATTTCTGATATCATCCGTTTACATAACAACCTGTAGTTGAGCAATATCACCTTTGAACTAATCATCTTTTCACCGGTAAGCAGTAAGCCAAAACATTATCTGCAGTGATCCATTTTTTTCTCCTATCATTTTTTTATCACGGTTTCTAAACATTAAATGACAGTAATGCTACGAGTCACAACTAGTAATCGCAATACCGGATTAAAAATTCGGTACTGATATTCAGTATTTGTTGAAACATGATACCGGAATACCGGTGGTTTCAAACCGACTGTTCTTCTGGTGAGTCCCCCCCCCCCCCAACTACAAGCTGAGAGTTCCCCAAGCAATGTTTTTTAAACTACAACACAGCCTACATTTAAATAAGTCTCTACATCAATATTTCACTTTGTTTAGGTGCTTGTGCTGACATTCAAGATTCAAAATGCCGGTGGAGTTATCCTCGGTATGAACAAGGACACGCTGGCAAAAGTTGCAGCTTTGTATCCCAAGCCTCTAAAAGAAGCGATTGCCCAGTGAAAAAGAGTGGGACAGAAAAGCAAATGGAAGAGGATTCAAATACTAAGATGGAAATTATGGAATGTATTTTTGTGTGAAAAAGAAATCATCGACACAGCGTATACATAATATCCAGATAGTCCACAGGTTTCTTGATTAGATGACTGTTGACCCTCGAAAAACAAGCTTCTGCTATTTGGCCTTCAATTTAAGAGATACAGTAGAACCTCGTTTATCCGGCCTTCGTTGATCCGGATTTCTGGATAATCCAGATCAAATTCGTAGCCTTTTCCAAAATAGTTATGTTCACATATGAGGCAGTAAGAAGCAAAGGGGCTTAAGTGGACGTTTTCAAGTTTTGAGTAAAACGCGTATAAGATAACGTCCTAGATAGGCTTTCATTGATTTTTTTTCTAAATCATGCAGTACAGAAGCACCTACCAGGGCTACTTGTACCATCTCTTGCCTCAAAGTCGTAGGTTCCCCTAGTCATAGGTTCCCCTACTATTTGTACTGGTTATCTTCAAGTTTTTAATTTTGTCTTTGCTTCTCACTGCCTCATATATAATTTTAATTAGTAAAACCAGAAATGTTCATGTACTAAACATTATTTTTTTTTATTTTGACCTATTAAAGATAAAGCGTTTGCTTGGACAAAGCTTCCTTAAAACGGCACACGTGTTTGGCCAGTGGTCCAATGATTTTTTAAATAAAATGAAAATTTTATTCTTTTAGTTTAACGTTTTGTAAACAATCCTGTGTAATGTAGTTACAAAACATAGTTTTTTGTCGTAATAAACGGCAAGATTTTATTGTTTCGTTTTCCTTATTACCAGGATTATCCGGATTTTCGTTTGTCGGATTGCCTTTGGTCCCAGTTGGAAGACCAAAGATTGGAAGAATAAACGAGATTATACCGCATATAAATTGTATGATTCAGATCCGATTCCCCTAACAAAATGTCCCAATCCGAAAATTGTATTGTATTTAAAAACAGATCTATTAATTAAGAAATAAGAGCCTGTCAAATTCTCGTCACCCAGTTTCATTTTTATTGAAATTAAATGTGTAAATTATTTTGCCAGAATAATGATTCTTTATTTGAAAATAAAGGAATACTTTATTGACATTTGTTTTTCCTTGTTTATCTTTTGCGTGTGTGACTTTGAGATAGATTACTTACTTTTGTTCATTTTATACATACTGGTGCTCTGAGTTTAGGGAGGGGATTAAAAAGAATATAAATAAATAGAAAAATAAAATATAATAGAAAATTTTTTTTATTTATGTTTTAACGTTTGTTTTAAGTGTTCAGGCTGACTTAACTTCCACTCATGGTTGCCCGATTAAGATGCTGTGGGGTCCTAGGTTTTTGGGGCCCTCTGTTGTCAAGCCTTACAAACACAAAAAATCACGGTGAAACAGGAGTGTCGGCTAAAGAGATGCTGCGGTGCTCAATTTCTCGCTCGAAATAAATAGAAAAAAAAATCTTAATATTCTTTTATTTTTTATTGAGTTGAGGGGTGGGATATGAAGTTTATGTATCATTTAAATTATTCCTTATTTACACGATTAAGAGAGTTTAACTATTTATGGGGGTTCTTTATGTATTTATTTCTATTTTTATAACTATTTTTTTTTCTTTCTGCTCATTGATTATAGCAAAAACAAAACCTGACTGAAAATTACATTTTTTGTCTTCTCCAGCTAAGTCATTTAAAAATACTTTCTGCACATTTTCATAAAAGTGGCAGGGACATCGAAAGGCCATGTCAGTCTAGTTGGAAACTAGGGTCCCGGCTGTTGAGAGGGCCCGGCTCGGGATATGAATAGTATGAATTTCGAAAGTTTTATAGGGGGAGGGAGCCCGGCGATCAAGCTGACAAGAAGAGCGATGAGGTAAAAGTCTTTAATCTTACTATTTATTGTCATTAATTCATTCAATGATAAATATTCTAAGACTAGAGCTCAAGCAATTTTACTTAGTTGGAGACCCCCAAAAATTAGGAGCCCAAGCCACGGCCTTGTTGACCTCTTTGGAAGTCACAACCTGCTTTCCCATACAACACCACCTATATATTTACTAACTCCAAACGATCTCTACCAAACAAACAGAAGTTCCCCCCGAAAAACAATTTTTTTTGCATACTACTGTACCAGAGGGTGTTCACAAGAACGGGGAGTTTGGCGCAAGTTGCATCACCCATTTGGGGGGTAAAGGAATTTTTTTTTTTAAATTTAATTCACTTATTGGTTCATTCTTAATTTAAAAAAAAATTCTGTTGATATTTTATTTCATTTATTTATTTAGTTTGTGTGTGTGGTATGTCATTGACGTAGCACAGAACTTTTCTAACAAAATAATAATCATAATAACAACTAAATATAAATAAATAAATTAGAAAATAAAAAATATTTTTTAAAAAATAAGTAAAATAAAGAGAGCTGAAAATTAAAAAAGGGAAACAGGGTTGAGAAAACTTTGGGGGGAAGGAGGATTTGCGCCAGTGAGCATTGGGCTTGGGGGAGGGGATGAGTGCACCTGTACTGTACAAACTTTTTGAAGAAAATTTCAAAGGTAATGATTTTACATCAGCTTTTTTTGTACTAGCTGTTTCGTTGGTGGGTGGGTCAAGCTTGTAAACAATTGCCAAAAGCAAAAAAGAATAATAGTTGAACTCAGTTAATACGAAATGTCGAAAATCCACGAATTTGTTCGTATTAGCTATTATTCGTAACAACCGTGAATGAGTGATGCTGTGAAAAAACGAAGAAATGCTTACCTATATTTAAAAAATGTTACTACTAATACACACATTGTCATCTAACGATTAAAACATTCATAAAAATTATCACTTACATTTCATAAATTGAATGTTTTTGGAAAATATTGAAAACGGAAAATAATAGTCGACAATCGCAGAATAGGTTGTATTCCACAATGGAAGATGAAGAGTTTTATATCCGATTAAATTAAAGTGTCCACAGGTAAGCAAATGAACGGGCTTTATTTTCTGTGCAAAATGTTTAACATTTTCTTCTCCGTGCACAACGAGACTTCTACTACCTAAGAAAATGATGCATCATTTCTAAAAGAGAAAATTACAGTATTCAGTAAGTAAAGAGATGAGAATTTTTGTTCGTCTTAGCTGAGACTTTCAATTGAATGTACATTTTTAATGTAATTAGATAGCAAACCAAACTTAACGAACAAAATGTTCGTTTTATCCGTGATTTTGTATTAAACGTGGTCGTATTAAGGGAGTTCAACTGCAATTATAAAATTAATTTTGTAAATAAAGTTTACAAATTATTCTCAGCGCTGAACTGAAGTAAGCAGATATAAGCAGTGGTGTTCCCATAGGGTTATACTCCATATACACCGTATGCTCTCAAACATTTTTTTAGACATATAGCGTATATCAAGCTTCATAAATTTTCATATTATGACATACTATGTATATGATCACATACATAAATCGTGCGTAATGGATTACTGGGAGTATACCCTCAGAAAATTTGATGGGAACATATAAGTGTGTTTGGGCTTATGATTCTTTTCAAATAGAGAAAAGAATGGGAATGACGCTCACTTAATAGAAAACATGAATGACTACGCATAACGCATAACAAACTTACACAAAAAAAAATATCAATATTTGTAACGCAGAATAACTCAAAAGATTAAGGAACAGTTCTCAATCAACTGATTTGCAAAAAAGTTCAATGAACTTTTTTTGAGCAATCACGATTGCTTATTGCTTTCATTTGACTGTTTTTGGCGTGCTATCATTTTTCCCACCGGCGCGGCGCCACCCTCTGCCAGCACCACCCGTCGCGTCGGCCGGCCTCACGATGCTGCTCCTCTAGCGAAAACCGTTTCCAGGTTACGTGCATATCCTACACACACACGCATACATACACGCACCAACACACACGCACACACAAACATACACAAACACCACCATACACACAAATAGCCCTTCACACATACACAAACACATACACACACGCATGCATACAGACACCTACACATACACACAAATACAGACAACTGCCCACACATTCATGCCTGCACAGAGACACAAACACATATGCTTACACACACATACACATACCCCGCCCCCACGCACACAAACACTCATACACACAACTACACACACACTCATGACTGCACACAGACACAAACACACATACAAACACACACTCGTGATTGCGAAAAACATAATTTGAATTCAAGATGACAAAATTCAAATTAATTTTTTTTTTAATCGTTTTATAAGTTACGGACAAGGTGCCTCCAGCCTTGTCTAGTGGTCAGAGAAGTCTGACTGCGATGGTGGTACCGCGTTATCTATATTCTTTGGATGTACTTTCTCTCTCCTTTCCTTGTCCTTTCTTTGGGTGAATGTGTTGTTGTGCTGTGAATGGTTGTCCTATAAACGGATCCTTATGTCATGTGTGTACTGTAGAATTCGGACTTCACTCCAAATTACAGTAAAGTTGGAAAAGTGAAGCAGCGCTCCCCAAATTGTCAGCCCAGCAGGCATATGACAACAACAACAATTAATTACACCATGCATTGAGCGGTAATTCCCATCATGGTTGGGTTACTGCGGTCAAAGTCTGGATACAACATTCAAGTATATGACAAAAGTTACAAACCGCCCCCGCAAGAAAAGTGACATGACTATAAAAATTAAAAAAAATAATAAATAAAATTTAAAAAAATAAATAAATAAAACAGCATTGGAGGAAATCAAGGCTTTGCGTAATAGTAGTATCACCCTGAAAACCATTATGCTATAATATTTTATATACATATGAAGTTCGTACAACTTTCAGAAACAAAGTTTTATTTATGTGGTGTACGAGTGTTTTCTTCAAACGGCAAGTACAAGTTATCCCCCCCTCCCAGGTGCCCACCTGGACATGACGCAGATTGCGCCATTGAAATTGTTAGGGGGCGGGGTGTTTTGACGGGTATTTTCTCCTTTTTTTGGGGGGGGGGTCTTGCTATTGGGAGTCTTCGCGATATTTAGAGGGTGCGCACTTGCTCTTAGGGGGGCATCCCTGAGTTATGAACGCATTTTATCTAAAATATGCTCTAGACGCATATGTAATCGCGTCCTGCCGCCAGATTAGGGGAAGCTGCTGTACCCACGGACGGTTGTACCTACGTACGTTGGTCGGGAAATTCCGAGTATCGTCAAGAGAGATCCTAATCGGCGTTCAACGTGTGTGTCACAGCCCTGTCCAATACCCCAGGAAGTTCCAACGCCATCAAATTTAAGACATTTACAACATTTAAGATTCGATCACATTTTTTCGGTTTTAGTAGGATCTAAGTTTAAAAAAAAAAAAAAAAAAAAAATGAGCAATTTCTTTATTTTTCGTCCGTCGTGGATTGTATTATTCATTTTAGTAGTAAGTATCATGATTCCCTATATTTTGAAGGTTTTGCTTCTGATTTTTAATGTTGTGAAACTGTGGTCATGTCGATGTGACTGGCTTGAAAAACCAAAATGGCGTACCTTTGTGCCCAAGGACACATAATCATGTGCACCCATGGACGCAATTTTTAGTTTCCTTGGGTCACACCTCAGTCTTCTTACATTGTGAAGTACCTCAAAATGGTACCTTGTCATCAACGTCCAAAATTTGCTTTTAACAATGATGATGAATTTGAAGTGGTGCTTGAAGATATAGTGATGAAGTAACCCCCACATGTTGTAGGATCTACATACCGCCAATCCCACCTATTTTCATTGAAGTCGACTTTTCTAGATTTTTGTTGGTTTAATCGAAACGGAGATTTTTTGTAATGGGTTAATTTTGGTTAAAGGTTTCAATTTGCATATAAATTGAAGTTATTATGTAAGTACATAGAGAGTCATACTATCGTGAATCTAGTTATTTTTTTGTTTAAAAACATATTAATTATTCATAGCATCATTAACTCTATTAAGAGCAATAACTTTTCTAAACAGTACACTGATGTTAAAAACTAAAGAAATTTTTTTTTTTTTTTAAAAAGGGGAAAAACCCTCGATTAATTTTCAAAGTTTAATTTCTGTTGGATATTTTATTTAATGTTATTTTCAATGGATGTTTCAAGTATTTCAATATAAAATGGCTTTTAAAAATGTATAAAGTATAACTGAGTTCCTCAGACCTATTTATATATCATTTTTTTATATGTCCATGGGTACAAAGGCACCTGTCCGTGGGGTGAACAAGGTGTTGTACCCACGTGCAAAAAAGATATTTTTTAAGAAAAAATTTTTGAAGTTGAAAGCTTTGAGATTTTTACCTGACAAAAATTGCCAAATTAGATAATAAGTTATAGATTCTGCCAGAATTTTTTTCCGACCGATTATCTATTCCCAAAGACCAGCAAAAATTGAAAAGTAAATTTTGTCCGTGGGTACAGCAGCTTCCCCTATGTTCCATTTTCAGAATGTTTATAGAATAGAGATGAATTTAAGATACATTTTGGAGAAAATGTCAAAATTGAAGTTTTCATAAACTCTTAAATCCATTTTGGGTGTCACTTTCCGAAGGGTGACACCCGGGACGGGTTTTTTCCTCCGCCCTCTACCTGACGCCACATACATTTGGTCAGGAGTTTTGAAACTCGACGTGCAGTCGAAATACACGTAAAAGAAACGACGTAAAGGGACTTTTTTTTGTCCGTTTTATACGTTCCAACTTTTAAAACATTTTTGCATAATAAATGAAGAAATCCCATTTTAGATTAAGTCTTATCATTAGTTCGTCTTATAAAATTCTAAATATCAAAAATTATCAAGGCCACATGGCAATGAGTTTAAGCAAAAAATGCATCTCATCACAGATACGAAACATCTGATAAGAATAAAGCTATGGATTTAAGAAGAATGCTGCAGAGAAAGAAACCTTTTCGAATGCTGGCTCGTTGACCTTTTCTGCAGAAATTTACAAGATAAAATCACATTTTAAAAAGATGGGGAGCAAAGGCTTATTTGTGGTTATTACCATTCTTGGCATTTGTGGTAAGTCCCTCATCATGATTTTTAAATTTATATTTTAAGAAAAGCGATTTGAACGTAATTGAGGCTTTTGAATTTGAACACTTGATAGTTTATATTGAAGTATATTTTTAAATATTAAGTGGGACGTTTAGTATCGAAACCAGTTCAATCCATAAATTTTCAAAGAAGTTTTCTTTTTGTTTTTCCTAATTTGTAAATTCTTTGTCGATATATACTCCACAAAGGCAGAATTCCTCTTAATCAGGTCGAAAACCGCTGCCAAAACCCCTGGTTCAAAACAAGCTAAATCCTTGCTGTTGCACTACTATCACACCACAAAGCGATTTGGAACAAATCCATCTCAGTCAGGTCAAAAAAAAAAAAAAAAAAGATTGAATAAATGAGGAAGTTGCAACAAAAAATGAAATATGATAAATGTTAAAAAAAATAATAATAAGGATTTTTGCACCAAAAAATAAAAAAAAATTATAAAATTAAACGAAAAATTAAAAATAAATTAAAAAAAAAATGCGTTTCAGGCTTGTGGGCGTAAGGGTGCATAGGTGGGATTGGGATGGCACCCCACCCACCCCCTTATAAGCCCATCGGCCCGCGGGCCGATGGGCATATAAGAAGCAACATGGCATAAAAGAAGCACACATGCCCACATGAATTAAATCGGAATAAATGGAGAACCCAAAAATTGAAATTCAATCCCACCGTTTTTCTTCAAAACCAACTCGATTGAAATTATGCTTGTCAGAAAATAATTAGAAAATAGTTCTTTTTTAGAAGGAAAAAAACATAAGAAAAAAAATGAAGTCGCATATCGAATGTTTCTCAAGTGAAAAAAAAGAGGGAAACTAAGTGGAATAGTAGAGCTTGAAATGTTATACATAATTCTCTCAGGTGCTATCCACAAATGATGTCGTGCTTTGAGGGGGGGGGGTTGTGAAACTGTGATAGTTTGTGACAAGAAGGAGGAAAGAGTTAACAATAAAATGTGTGATAGCAACCTTTTTTTTTATAAGAATATATTGATGAAAAATGATATGACATGTGACAAAGAGGTAGAGGAAATGTGGGGTGCGACATTTTGCGACAAAAAGGGGAGGATGGGTTAAAAATGTTGGAAAATGTGACATCATTCATTGTCCTTCGGTAAAATTAAAAAAAAAAGGATTGAACTGTTTTTGTGTACCTACCAAATGCTTCAATTATAAACAGTGACAGGAAGGGAATCTAAAACGAAAGTAGGTGACGAGAGGGAAAGAAGGGGTGAAAAATATTGAGAAATGTGACGTCATTTATGAACAGCTACTCAGTTAACATAAATTAAGAATTGAGCTGGTTTTGGTTTTAAACGCTTTAATTTAAAAAGGAGATTTTTTTCTGCAGTGACAGGAAGGGAATCTAAAACGAAAGTAGGTGACAAACTGTGTGATATCACCCTTTTTTATAAGAATATATTAATGAAAAATAGTGTGATATGTGACAAAAGGGGGAGGAGGGATCAATAATGTTGAAAAATGTGACAGCATTTATGAACAGTCACTTAGAAAAAATTTTAAGAAATGAATTGCGCTGGTTTTGATAACGAATGCTCCAATTATAAAAAGAGATTTTTTTTCCCCCCTGCAGTGACAGGAAGGGAATCTAAAACGAAAGTGGAAGAAAAAGAAACGACAAACGGGTAAGTTATTTTTTTTTTCTTTTCTTTTCTTTTTTTTTTTCCTTTTTTGCTGTCAAATTTTACGAAGAAAATATATTTTGAAACAACAAAATATTAAGAGTTAAACATGGAAGAGACCTTAAAAATTGAAACCAAAAGTGGTTCAGCAATGGTTACATCAATGCGACGGTTGTGTTATATCAGCGTCAGCAGAACCAGCATCGCAGCTAGGATTTACATTGGGGGGAAAGGGGGTAACAGTTCTTACCTATACATAAATTACCATAGTAGGATTAGCGCTACGAGTCAAAAACAAAATTTCAGAAAATTTTCTAATTGGGTATTTTACGCAAGACATTTTGTAACATTCATATTTCTGATAAATGAAGCGCAATCAAAGTAAAACTGGCTCAAGTTATTAAAAACTGTAAAAGCACTTACTTTCGTGAGGCTTTAATTTTCGCGAGTCTGGCGTAACTGCAAAAATTTAAGCTTCGTGAAGTATATATACTTTTCTCGTGAAATATATTATCGAAACACTTAAAATATATATTTTATTTTTATGTCGGAAGATTATATTGACTACAGGCTACAGGAAAGCAGCTAAATTCTAAAGCCTATTACCGTAACCTTAACTTTGAACAACTTTTGGGAGCTATACTAATAGGCTGTCTCCTAAAGCAGCTGCTGAAAAAAAGGCTTGGAAGATTAAAAGTTTTTTGGTGGCCAAAAAAGAAGAATTGATGAAACTTTTGATACATTATAATCCTACTCCTGGTAAAGAACAAAAAAAAACACACACACACACACACACACACACACACGCGCGCGCGCGCGCGCACACACACACACACACACAAAATGAAAGAAACAGTGACATCATCTGATGAGGAACTGTGAGGAACTAGACGGAGTGAGAGTGGCATCCAGGCCCGTTATTTATGGAGGTAAAGAGAGGTAATTGCCCCCACCCCGTTTTGAAATTTTTTTGTATTTACTTGTGTGTGGGCACGGTCTTTGTTTTTTTTTTTTTTTTTTTTAAATATATGCATTGAGCATACGCCTAATGACCCCTCCACCCCCTCCAGATAATCTTGAAATGAAGAGCCTGCTTGCATTCTTAGTAATTACCCGAGTTAAAATTCTAAAAACAACGACAGCTTTATTCGGCGAAAACTCGTGTGAACATTAGCTCACATAATAATTGTTAAAGAGTAAAAAGAAAGCGGTATAAATTTTATATTTAACCTACGGTAACCTTATATGTAATTGAATTCCTTTCCAGAAAACTTTTCTTTATCTCCCTACTTTTTTTTTTCTTTTCTTTTTTCGCATCTTATTTTTTCACCATCCTCATTATTTTACTAGATTATAATTTTTTACAGAACCGTAACACCTTTTGAAGACAAAGTAAAAGCATTGAATATGGCTCTCTACTACGTGCTGAAAGCTCTCCAAGACGATATCAGAAGTGGAGAGGAAGTAGACATTAGCCTCTTAAACAGGGTAAGAGAAGAGCAAACACTGTTTGTTTTTTTAACAGGGAGGCACTTTGTCATTTTAGCATTAGTCCTTTCACTGCTACAAAAGTGATGGTCTTTTGTAGAATGGCAACAAGTAGGCAAGCTGTCGTTATCCCTAGCACAAAATGATGCTTTTGGATATGAGACTGAAGGGGAAGGAAATCTTTTCCAGCTTACTACACCTACAGAAAAGTGTTCAACGAAGTATTGTCCGTTTTTCAGGAAAAGGCACTTCGCCACGCCTTCTCGAATGCAGAGTTCCATTTCACGTTGGGGTGATCGGTAAACATATCCTTGCGCTTCTAATTGAGACAACCAAACAGCGTTAACTTGGGCGTGCATTTTAATGTGCAAAAAAGTCTTAGTGTCTTTCACATCACTTGCTTCACTTGTCTGTTGTCATTTTAGTTATTCTTATATTTTACAAACAGCGGCTTTTACAACAAAATGCTATGATCCGAATATACCTTCTGTCGAAAACAGCGAAATAGAATCATCACGTGACGAAGGAGGAGTCAAGTCCCTTGTGAAAAACGGACAATACCGCAAGGATCTTAGGTTCACAGATTTTTTATAACTACGTAATTCACGCAGAGCTCTCCTAAGAAATGATGTGCACCCGGGATATTTTCTAGCCAAGCGCCCCCCCCCCCTACTCCAGCTGGTCTTTCGTGTGTTTAACTTCGCAAAGAAATACAAATTCACAAATTCCCTCAAGCAAAATTACAATCTTTACAAAACTTCTTACGCGAAAAGTTGATGAAATTTTCACAGTCGATTCTCGTTTTAAGTTTTTACGTTAAACGAAAAACTAAGACTTTAATAGTAGTGTTAAAACAGAGTTATGCTCCATTGATTTAAAAAAAAAATATTAATATGTAATTATTTCGATACGTATGCACATTGCACATGAAGAAAACATGAATAAACTTGGTGATTATAACTAGTCAAACTAGTTATGACATTTTTTGGCAGTTATTAGTTTTTTTCTCTGCAGTTCTTTGTAGGGTATTAACGAATCCGTGATCACTCGCGTCGCTGCCATGACGAGATCTTCCTTCACTAACAAATCAGAAAGATCATTTGCTATTTATTGTCAACTAATGGCTCGAAACTTTCAATGTGAAACTTTTTGATTGTGTGTTGTCGTTTTCGATATCCTCGTTTTTTCTTCCTCCGTTTTCACTTAAGAGTTATTTATTTTAGTGAGCTTTGTGAATTGTGTGAGTTTTTCACTTTGCTTCTAAGAAAGAGCTCCGGAACCAATCGCAAAAAATGTCTCCAGTGGTCCAAACTCGCTTATTAGCACTCCTAAATGCAGTTTATTGTACGCTATCTGCAATCTCAGGAGTTTTGCCTTTGAAATATGGGAAATTTTTATCTGTTTGCAATGTAGTAAAATCCGTGTAAAATCAAATCTCACCAGCGGAAAGCAATAAAGACGACAAATCTTAAACCGCGTGTAATCAAACCCACGTAAAATGAAGGGTCCACTGAAAACCCAGGCCTTCCATTCCTGCCACTGACATTGAGAAAAGTTTTCAAATGACGGATCTGACCACAGGGATGCCCATTTCCTTACCCCTCCCTTCCACACACACACAAACACAGCAGCTGCGTACTCACCTCCCCGAATGCTGCCAAATCCCCCCCCCCAAAAAAAAAATAAAACTCAATGGTGCAGTCTAAGCCATGATGTGTTCCCTCGTAGGCACCCCCGCTGAATATAATTAAAAAAAAATATTTGAATTTTGACATCTTGAATTCAAATTATGTTTTTCGCAATCACGAGTGTGTGTATGTAGACGTGTGTGTTTGTGTGTGCGGGGGTATGCGTATCTGTGTGTAGGCATATGTGTTTGTGTCTGTGTGCAGGCCTGAATGTGTGTGTATGTGTAGGTGTGTGTTTGTGTGTGAATGTGTATGTGTGTGTGTAGTTGTGTATGTATGCGCGTGTGTGTAAAATATGGATGCAACATGGAGACGGCTTGTGCTGAAGGAGTAGCATCGTGAGGAGCCGGTCGACGGTGATGCTGCAGAGGGTGCTGGCGGGAAAATAAAATGATAGGACACCAAAACAGTCAAATGAAAGCAATAAGCAATCGTGATTGCTCAAAAAATTGAATGTTTTGCGCAAAACATCAGACTTTTTTTTTTTTTTTTGCTAAACTAAAAGTATTTTGGACAAAAAGTAAGAATTCCTGGAAAATACACACTTGAAAACAGGGCCCAAATTTTACTTTTGGGGCCCTGTGGGCAAATAAAACATTGGAGCCCCCACGACGGCTTGCATTTCAATATCGCCATACAGCATTATGCCTTGCATAAAAAGGAGTATTTTTAAGTGCCATAAGTTAAAATTAGTTACATTGTACTGAAACCAAGTGTTCACACTCAAGGTTGGAACTTGCAGGTTTAGGTCCAAGAAAAAGTCGTTTAAGATCTACTATGCACTTTTTTTATACGCCATTTTTATGCGAAATCCTGCAAAATTCTCCCAAACCTCAATAATATTTCACAAGCTTGCTTTTAAGTCAAAGTTTTGGGTGTGTACTCGATTAAAACCTTGAAATTTTGTGATACGTTTAATGAAGAGAAACGCGAAACACACAAATGTATTATTCTCTGAAATATCTTGAGATAAAGAGTATAACTGGTGAATTATTGTAAAAAGAAAAAACAATAATTTAAAGAGTTAATTACCAAGTGAGAGGTGGTAGCTATATTTTTATTTAGAAACAAACTCACAACCAAGTTGTAGAATAGTGTACAAACACAACACAAAAACTGATTTTTATAACAGAATTTGGCTCCCCCCAAGCATCAGGGGCCCTCGGCAAATGTTTCACTTTCCCTAGGGAAATCTTGGCCTCTACTTCGAAATAAAAAACGCAATTCGGATTTTCCTACTTTTGTTGAAGTCTCTTTAGAATAAATATTATTTAAAGTGTTCATTTTATTGCGTGAATGACCCATTTAAAATGCCATAAATGGGAAATGTATTGCAAAGTTGCTTTTATTTCGAAATAGCATAATCAGTGAACAATAACATATAATTTATGATGGATAATTTGAGTGAAACAATTAAAAATTAGGCTTACCAGCAAGCATAAAAGCCGTTCCATCGCAAATCATTTCTTCAAATATATCGATTAATTTATGCATGAATGAAATATCTTATCAAATAATCTTTGGAATATAATATAGAATGAATTATGCATGACTTTTGAATACTAAATAATAAGTTGATGAGTAATGATGGACGAAAAAAATTCCAGCCTGAGAAGGCTAATGTGTTTGTTTAACAACAATGATACGTTGTTACGAGATCGTCTGCAGGGGATCACGTGATGGCGTTTTTTTTAATGATTACTCTTCTTCCTGTGTGAGAACAGTGGCATATTCGGTCTCTTATGCTCTTATTCTAATTCAAAATATGGTTTTTATCAAAGCGCATTGTTTTGCATGAATAAAAAAACCACTGCTCAAAGCTTAGATCATGTCTTCCACTTAGTAGAATTCTATTCGTCTGTTCATACGTTTTAATTCTTATGTTGACTACTAGCATACCCGCACGGTTTAGCACGTAGTAGAAAATTAAAAGGTCATTTGGTTCGCCTGTATATTTACAAATAATGGATGGCGAATTTCTCGCCAATATACTTGTTAATTTGCTCACCCATGTGATGGTAATTTGCTCGTCCACGTTATGGTAATTTGCTCGTCCATGTTATGGTAATTTATTCGTCCATGGTATGATAATTTGCTCGGTAAAATCGGCTTGAAAGAGGAATAGAAAAAGAACAAAATCAAATTTTAGAAAAATCTCTTCGAGGTGCTCACCTCAATGTTACGAACTAAATCTGTGGCAAAGAAACAGACATCCAGAGAGACAGAGACACTGACTTTCAGCTTTATTATTAGTATAGATAAAGATTATTAAATATATTTTCACGTCGGGTTTATTTATTATTTTTATTTTTTATTTATTTATTTATTTTTATTTATTTATTTATTTTTTTTTTTGGCATGGCACGTAATAGTAATGAAGCTGTTTTAAGCTTAAGAATGTAAAAGTTTTTTTTTAATCTTGTAATATTTTTAGCTTTATCGCTGCAAAAGTAAAAATGCAAATTGTAAACTGTTTGATTATAGCGTGAGTATATAGAATCATTAGTTTGTGGATCGAAGAACGTATTCTCCACAATTTTTTTCCTTCCGAATTCTGAAAGCGATTCGGATAATCAGCGGTTTGGATAGTCGCATTTCGGATAGTTGGAGTTCGACTGTACCTGCAGAAATAGTGTCATTGTAAATTTAAATATATTTAAAATTTTATGAATACAATAATTTTAAAATCGTACTCGTTAAGAGATCTCGCTTTGATCATTCCAAAAATCAGTTGTTACGACACGGAGAATTTCTTTTAATTCAAGTGCGTCAAGACGGGAGAAATTGCAAAACCGGAGATAATTCTGGATTTTTAGGATCTTATTATTTACTCGAGCATCAGTCTTTTGGAAAATATCTCCCCAAGGACATCATACGGAAAACAACTTTCGCCAATGTTTTACAGGGCGTGATGTTTTGCAACTTTGTTTCTCTTATCTTTACGGATATGAATTATGCGTTTGTGGTCAAACATGGAGCTTGCGGAGTCATCGAGTTATCTCTATTTGTACTGCAGAATTAGTTTTAAATTATTACAACGAGTTATTTCGTCACACCAGATCTAGGCCCGACGAGAGGCCTTGTCAGCCTAGTTGGAAACTAGGGGCCCGGCAAGGGCGCCCATATAGGGGGCAAGGGGGGCTGAAGCCCCCCCCCTTTGAGCTGAGAACTTCCTTGCTTTTAGTGTGTGTTTTTTCTTTTTTTTTTTGCAAAAATGTAAAAAAAATTCTTTTTTATCCATCAATGAATAAGTTATTAAAAATGCCAAATTTTAATATCTCTAATCTGTACTGAAACTGGTTTCCATGGGGAAAATGTTGTGCTAAACAATAGGGAAAATTTCTGAGTCCCCCCCCCCTTAGAATTTTGCATATGGGCGCCCATGGGGCCCGGGCCTCGGGGGGAGGGGGGCTCGGCGACACTGACGCAAAAAAAGAATGAAATAAAAGAAGGAAAGAAAGAAAGAAAAGAAAGGATGAAAGAAAAGGGGGGGAGGACTCCAAATAAGAGAAAAAGTAAAGATTAAGTAAAATTTATTCGTTCAGTATTTACTGTTGTAGCACTTAAAATAGAGTTAAGTGTTTTCTAGGAGGCAGTTTTGATTTCCCTCCCCCTTTTCTTCCTTCTTTTTTTCTTTCTTTGGGGAGTGAGAAGGGCCCGGTGCCACAACTGACAAGAGCCTCGCCTTGGCTCTCTGCGGCCCTGACCAGATCAGTGGCGCAATCAGAGTGCTAGGGGTCATTACCAGGAGCGTGCACAGGGGGGGGGGGAGATGGGACAGCTGTTGGCCCGGGCCCGACCCTGAAGGGAGCCCGAGATTTGAAAAATGAGGGGTAAAATATATAGGATGTGTAGAGGAAATCAATATGGAGGGGGTTCGTAAAGGTCATTTGTGACGAGCCCCAAAATCTCTGTGCGCGCCCCTGTTCATAACAATCCTTGCATGTACATTGGAGTTTTGATTTTAAAAATTTTGAAATTTTTTTTATCTACTGTGGTTGCAAACAGGGTCGTAAACAAAGGGTGGATTTTTAGGGTCAAACCCCCTAAAAAACTTTTCAAAAGCATTCCAAAAATGCCGAAAAATTATTATTACGGATTTTGTTTTTTGAATTTGTTCAATTCAATCATTGTTTTATTTGAATATGAAATTTTTATTGAAAAATTGTAAAAATTCAGTGTTTTATCTGCAGCATTTATTTATTTATTTGTAGTTATTGCAAACATTATTTTTTGCGAAATAATACAGCGCTTTTCTTCAGATTCAAAAGTATTAAAATAATTTTTATTTCAAAGGATTCTGTATTTGAGCTAGTGAGAAGCAAAGGGATGTAAGTGGAAATTTTCAAGTTTTGAGTAAAATGCGTTTAAAAATAAGGTCCTAGGAAGGCTTTCATTAAATTTTTTTTTCAATCATGCTGTTTAGCTTCAACTACCATGGCTACTAGTCAGGGGCGTGCACAGAAATTTTTGGGGCCCGTCACAAATGACTTTTCCGGGCCCCCTCCATATTGTTTATCCCACCCCCTAGTTTTAAAAATATTGGACCACCTTCAGGTTCGGGCCCATGCCAACAGGCGTCCCCCCCCCTCCGTGCACGCTCCTACTACTAGTACTATCTCTTCACCAAGACAGGGGAGAGGTTCACCTGCCCGTTATACTGGTTTTTCCCAAATTTTGAATTTAACCACTTGTATCCCTTTGCTTCTCACTGCCTCATTTGCCATACTATTTTTATTATTGTTAAAGAGTATGGAAAGAGTAAACAACCCCATTATATAATAATTTTAATAATGATTAATTTTGTTTTTTTTAGGTAGGAGTTCTAATTTCGAAAATTAAAATCTTTGGAGGCAGAGTCGACGAAGCAAATGCATCTATGTTGGAATATCTTCCAGACAGTTTTCCAAATTATTTAGTGGAAGAAATGGAAGAAGCTGGGATCAGTTTTACGACCTACCGCATTTTAACAGCGCCTTGAGTCAAGACATTTTTAGGACTGTTTAGTTAAATATTTTCACACCACACACATGACGGAATCATAAATTCAAAGTAAAGCATTTCCATTACCAAAATTAGGGAAATACAAACGAAGAATATTAGATACAAGAAGTTCTTCCGGAGCTAAGCAAGGCTATTTTCCAATACATCAACATACATTTTTTAACATCAAGTTGCTGTACTTAGGCTACATATTAGTTAAAATATGTTTCTTAACTTTCAAAAAAAACACTCAAATTTCTGAAAAGACATCTCTGTTATACAAAACGAAAACTATTAGTTAAAATATCAGTTAGTGTAGCAAGAACACAAAAAGAACACTAGCTCGATTTCATTTTCAGAAATTTATAATATCTTTTAATAGCTTGCTCAATAAAAAAAATATTTTTTAAAGATAAGGCTTGCACATAAAAACACAGCGAATGTCTTCAGTATTTTTGTATGGCTCTCATTGAAAATTTCCAACTTCTCTAGTAGGAAGGGGAGTTTTCCTGCAGGAAAGCGGTTTGGCTATTTTCCTAAAATTTTCAACTTGGTAGCCCTGGTTCCTGATCGATATCTTTCCAACAAAAATATTTTGTTCGCCAACCTTTCGGTGGTACAGGCAGGGTTATGCCCAGAAATTTTGGGGCCCGTCACAAATGACGGGCCCCCTCCATATTGTTCACCCCTATATTTCACCCTAGTTCTAAAAATATTGGGCCCCCTTCAGGCTCGGGCTTGGGCCAACAGGTGTCCCCCCCCCCCCTTGTGTACCGGCAGACAGAAATCAACCGACAGACACATATTTCCCCGAATCCTAACGAATCCAGATTTAATATTTTTATTTCAATATTTATACAGTTATTTAATCGATTTTATATGTTTTCTTGTTTGATATTTTCATTGGACATTATCTCTTTCTTTCACGTTCTTAACACTAACGGGGAGGTTGGCTAAAATTGCAATAATTGTGCAAGTACGGTGCCTAATTTTAAAAATGTCTTTGAAAAACGATTCACTGAATTGAAACCTTGAATAAAACGAATTGTGTTTCTTTGCTCCAGTCATATCTTGCTTAGGGTTTTTTTTTTTTTTTTTTTGCTTTTTACACATTTTACTGTTTATGGCTTTGTTTTCATTTTTGCGAACATATCTTTTTTGCAATAAGTTTGAACCTTTGGCCAGCAGTTCACCCGTCATAGAAACAAAGTCAGTCAAATCGGACCCAATCTCCCTTACAGCCAGAAGCGTATTAAGATATCGACGGGCCTAAGGCCAAATAATTTTTGGGGGCCTCTGTATTCAAAGTTGACAGTTTTAGCAATTGGATAAAATAATTTCAGCTATTGATTAAAGCAATTTTTGCCATTTGGAGACTCCTAAATAGAGAGAGCTCTAGGCCACGGCCAGGGCCAAAACCAGAAAATAATTTCGGGGAGGTTTTAAAAACTTTCACGCGGAGCTTTGCGCTATTTGTGCTAATGTTCAAGTCGTCGGGTTACCTATTATGAAAGTGTTTCATGCAATTAATATACATATGAAAGACATTTGGGTTTTGGAACAATACTTCTTGAAAAATTTTAAATATAAATGAACATTTAAATAAGAAACCAAACATTTCGGGGAGGGGGGTTGAACCCTAAGACCCCCCCCCTGTATACGGCCCTGGTCACGGCCTATTCACTATTCAATAATCAAGCCCGGCTTATAGCGTGCAACCAGAGGGACAATTGGCAAGTAGGGGTTAGCTTTCCAATAACTCTAGCTCTCAAACGATATTTACAGTCCTTGTTTTTCATACACTTCAGAACTTATCATCCCCCCCTCTCCAGGGCCCGATTAAGATACCGGGGGCCTTGTGGGCAAATCTTACTAAATTAGCCATTGGCTAAAACAATCATTTGGGGGCCCTCAAAAAGCGAGGGCCCTGGGCCAGGGACTAGTTGGTCTATTCAGTAATCAGTCCCTGCCCCTCTCACGATATTGTGTCACGGGAGTAACTTCCTTGCTATAACTACGCATGTGGACCTCTCCTCTCTGTTATGGCTGCTCTAACATGAAAAAATTCCTTTGAATTTCAGTGATCTTTTTATATCAGGCAAATAATATTTTTTTTTTTTTTTTTTGAATTGAGCAATTCTTCATCGCTTCTAAATACCAATTATTGGCAAAATCTCACCAATGACACAAAGCCGATATAAAATTCTGCATATATTACTTTGTTTCCAGCATATTATAGCTGTTGTCTTATTATTAGTTTGTTTGTTCTATCGGATACAATTCCTCACCAATTGGTGTTCAAAACAATCATTATGAAAATATCGAGCAGCATCAGGTGAATACACTTAGGACAGTAGTCAAAGGTTGAACGATTTCTCCAAGCATACAATGGAATTAGATAATTACCAGTTTATCAGAAAAAAAAGCTACCAACAACCAGATAATTGACCATTACCGCTTCTTGAGAGACATCGAGTAGTCCTTCGAACGTTTTATTATTCCCTTCACGGGCGCAAGGGTGCGAATTTGCTCGTGATTAGTATTCTCAGCTCTACCTGCACCCTTTGTGGAAGTTCGAGCAATTAAATGGACACTTAGATAGATTAGATAACTTTTATTATATGGTAGCATCTTTCTTTGCTTGATTACTTTTTCTGATGACGGCAGGCCACTTTCTCTCGCACTTTCTTCTTTGATATCAACAGAGTCTAATTACCCTACAGCAGTGGTTCCCAATTTTTTTTGGAGCTATCGCCTCCTCTAGAGCAATGGTTCCCACCTTTTTCACGTCGTGACCCTGTTTTTTGGTCAATTAACAGCTCAGGACCCCCATATATATATCTCCTGCCCATATATAGTACTAGTGGTACCCGCACGGCTTTGTCCGTAATAGAAAAATTAAAAGGTCTTTTGGTTCGCCTGTATATTTACAAATAATGTATGGTGAATTTTCTCGCCAATTGGCTTGTACCCATGTTACGGTTCCTCGTTATGGTAATTCCGTATCTTGCCAAGTGGCTTGTGCCCATGTTACGGTTCCACGTTATGATAATTTTGTAATTTACTCGTCCATCTTATGATAGTTTTGTTCTTAAAATTGGAATAGAAAAGAACCACATCGAATTTTCGAAAAATCGCTTCGAGGTGCACACCCCCATGCTACAAACTAACTTTACGCCAAATTTCATGAAAATCGGCAGAACGGTCTAGGCGCTATGCGCGTCACAGAGATCCAGACATCCTCCGGATATCCAGACAGAGAGACTTTCAGCATTATTATTAGTACAGATTATAGGGTAGATCGAAACACTGCCTCTTCTTAAAAATGAATTATAACTGGAGAACCAACAGTCATAATATATTTTGATGCTACTCCATAGCAAATATTTTCACCAGTTTTTGAGCATTAGTCGAGTTTCGGTCCAGCATGCAGAAAGAATAATCTGTTTTCTACTAAGTTAAGTAAATTTTGTGTGGAACGTTTTGAAGTTTATTGTGAATAACTAATACTTAGTTTAAAAAAAACAAATGCATAAAAATTAGCAGAATTTTATCCTTTTTTGAGAATTGTATTTGTATGAACTGAAATGTTATTAAATGTTTTTGCACGTGAAAAATAAATACAAACTTGGCGACGGGGCAAGTTAACGCGTTGAACGTCGGAGCACCTTTACGATCGTTCTACCTGTATCATACTTAAACGTGCCCCTGACATTTTTTTCGCTCCAAACTGTCTCAAACATTGTTAGTATTTTCCGGCTATTTAGTTTTGAAAATTACCATTTAATTTTTAATTAAGTTACACATTCGTATCTTATAGCTTAAAATCATATAGTGCTTCATGCCCCTTCAGCTTTAACTTTATACACTATTCAGCCTGTAATAAATTTGCTTTATTTTAGCGATGGTGAGATGTACATTATGTACGAAACATTAACAGAACTACGTTGTCAAAACAAACGCGTAAACGTGCCCCGTATCCGGGGCAAGTTTATGCGACCGACTTGGACTCAAAAATAATCGTTTAACGGTTAAAAACATAAAATGAGCAACAACTGAATATACCAATTTTGACTCCATTAACTGCTTCATAAAACCGCAATGTCTAAAATTTCCTAAGTTAAAACATAAAATTTTGAAAATTCATTAAAAACAATCCGAGTGAACCTGCCCCGGTCTACCCTACATTTTTTGGGATGCTCAAGCATCGCAGGAATTTTAGGCGTTGGTGCTATTGATTGTGGATGATTTAATTTTTTAAAAAGTGTTTTTTTAACCTTTTTTTCCCCTCTCCCATAACTTTCATAATGCTGTTTGAAACATTTTTTTGGGTGATGTTACTGTACATCGTAAAGAAAGATTGACGATACGGAACGGAGAATGTCCTTATATCTGTACTGTGTAAGTAAAAATAAATCAGAAATATTGAAAAAAAAACCTTAAAGACCTGTCAGATTGCAGTTTGTGTATTTCAATTGTGGATTATCACCTATGGGAAACGAAACTGTTCGCACAACAAATTGGATTAATAGCTACTGAAACTTTACAAGAGTGCAACGTAGATATCTTTCAGACTATCATTAACTTAAATTTTAGCCAACTTGCGTTTTATAACTCGTACTGCTGAAAGATCGTTCCCAACAGTGAAATGTTGAAAAAATATTTAAGAGACAGTACGTCTAAAAAAGCGTTTAAACGGGATGTTATAAAGCATAATGGAAATATATCTGCACGCAACAAAAGAGAAAAGAATAAATTTAAAAACAACGGAAATAATTTTGTAAAACAAAAAATGAGAATAAATTATGTAACTTTTCCAAAATGTAGTATGTGTGAAATTTTTATTTCGATACATTCGCAGCTTTATTTCTTTTATCTTGCTACTGTATTATCAGTAATGGACGCGTTTTATCAATTTTCCAACGAAGATTTCACAAATTTTGTTCTTGCTCTAGCTTTGTTACTCAAAAATGATATTCATTTTTGTAACTTTTATAATTGAATTAAAAAAAATATCTTAGACAGTTTCAAACAAAATTTAACTACAAAGTTTTTTTAAAAAAATCACCGAGTAGCAATTTTAAGATTTGATTCGTTTACTGCGCGAACGACATGCAACCCCCCCCCCCCTCTCCTTAAGTTCTGGGTGCGTCAGTGCAGTTATCTCTAATATAAAAGTTCGCAATGGATTCATTCTGCGTCAAATAGAAGATACAGAGAACTGACTCGCTACATATCAATATTACACTGAATTAATACAGTGAAATTCCGTTACAACGAACTTCAAGGGACCGCAAATTCTGTTCGTTGTAACGAAAATTTCGTTGTAATGGAATTCACATAATGTAATGTCAGTTAAATCAGGACTGAAAATGTATTTCGTTGAAACGGAAATTTCGTTGTATTGGTATTCGTTGTAATGGAATTTCACTGTATTTACTCCGATGAATTGACGCGGAACCCCCTTCATATCATTTAGTCAGGCGATCACAATCAAATCGATTCCGATGAAAAACTTTTGAAATCCAAATCACTTCCCTCCCACCCACCAGCTGATGACCCTGTGTGCATTTGTATTACGAATCGAAGTCACATCTACCCCTCTGATAGAGAATGATAATAAAAAAAACTCTCTCTGGGGGGTGGTCGGAGGACGGGAAGAGGCAGCAAACATTCGGATATCTCTTCCGCGTCGTCCCCATCATTCATCCGCGAAGGGTTCTCCGCCCCCTGCGTCAACTTTTGGCCGTTTGGGCGTTTCCTGACAATTCGATCAATTTTTATCCTGACACGTGCACACCTTCCCCCGCTTTCATCTAACTTCAACCACTATTCAAATGTCTCCCGGCATTCTTCCACGAAGATAATTTCTTATTAACAATTGTGGGCGAAAGTTTTTGTTCTTCAATTGAAAAGGAACTTCTAACTAGAAGTTCATAAATTATGTAATTTTAATCATTAGGAGTATCAGTAAGGGAGCGGATGTAGTCACGGGGTTTTAGGCGAAGTTTTGAGTAGGAATTTTCTTAGATTTGATTTTAAAAAGAAAAACAGAAATCTATCACATTTCCCTTTTAGACAAAACTAGCTTGCTTCCAGATGATCTTTGGGATTTGGACAAAGCGATCTCACCACCCGGCAATGATTAATACATTTTTTAGACAACAAAAAGAACAATATTTAAAAAAAATATTATAAATTAATTAGAAAACGTAAGGGGTGCGGCAGAAATAATTCCCACATTTCAAAGTGAACGAAAAAGCAAGAAGAAAGACTGATTGAAAAAAATCATTTACACTTTTTAAACACTAATGCTTGCCATTCACGGTCAGGGGCGCGCACAAGGGGGGGGGACACCTGTTAGCCCGGGCTCGAGCCTGAAGGGGAGCCCTCGTTTTCAAAACGAGGGGTGAAACCTATGTAGGACGTAAGGGTAAACAATATTGAGAGGAGCCTGTAAAAGTCACTTGCGACGGGACCCAAAATATCTATGCACGCCCCTGTTCACGGTACATAGTTTGAATCACTTTATTTTTGAACTGACATCTTCCAAAAGCCAAGCTTCGTATTCTCCACAGTGATGGGGCTCTTCTGAAATTCCGCGTTACTTTTCCCACCAATTCTCGTGGTTTTGCAGCGATTTCTAAACGGATAATAGCTTTCAGATATTGTTATTATTTCGCCGGACGTCGAAAAAACTCGAGCTTTCAAGTACCCCCCCAGAGAAAGAAATCGCAAGGAACAAGATCAGGATAGCGCACTGACCATGGAATGTCATCTCCTAAAGAGCATCTGTAACCAGCAGAAATTACTGTAAATGATCTGTCCTCCTCTTCAAAAAAATATAGGCCGGAATCAGCAACAGCGTCCCATAGATTAGGGGTTCTCAAACTTTTAGACATTGCGACCCTCGTTTCAGACTAAGTATTTTGGCGACCCCCCAATTTTTTTAACTCTGTCTAAAACGTAAAAAATAACTAAAAACTGCACAAATGATGAAGTTTTGCCCTTAGAAACACAAGTAACGAGTAAAATAAACATGAATTTTCGTCTCTTGAATTATAATAAGAGACAGTACTAGTAGACCTTACTTGTAGAAGTTTTATCACAGTTATTGGCCCTGAACTCCTTCAAGTTCTATCATTGCACGCAGTACGAAAAACACAGCAATAAATTAATTTTTTTCAAACTTTTTTTTCCATGTCTCGCAACCCCCCGTGGGTCGCGACCCACCGTTTGAGAACACCTGACATAGATCCATAGAGTATCAAGTCGACTGTGGATAGGTCGTTCATTGACCTGTCGAGGACCTTTGAGACACAGTACCGGAAATGTTGTTTGTCGAGGCAGTCTGAGAAACATGGGGCGCCCCATGGGAGGTCACTGTGAACTTCAAAAAATTTCTGATTCGGAATAATTTGGAGCTCTATTCGGCAAAATTATCATCATTCGGCGAAATTTGGAGTTTTATTCTGCAAAATTATCATCTTTCTGCGAAATGTAGAATTTCTCCAGGTAAAATTTGGAGTTCCATTCGGCACAAATTGAGAATATTTGCCTTCCCAAAAATTTAAGTTCGGGGCTCCCCTATTGACCAAATGAAAGTATGTTTCGTCACTTGACATTACTGGGGCAATATAACAGGCATACAGTAATGCAAGTCAAAATTTCATGGCATCAATTAGAATGGTTAGCTACCCGCTTCTCAAAGCCGCAACAGTGACTAACGCAACATTATTATCGCCAGAGAAACTGTGGTAGCAAGTGTGGGAGTTATTCCCGCCGCAGCCTGTATTTTATGTATTCGACTATGGTTATATTTTACAGGGTGTTTATTCTGGAGTAGCCTTCAATGTCCTTGACCAGACCCAGATCTGCGTACCCGTAGACCCCGTAGTGCGGGGAGGGGCACGTCATTAAGGGGCCCAACGAACCAAGAAATTGAAGAAAAAAAACTTTTACTGAGACTTTTATTGACGTTGCAAATATACACTGCTGGTCACTGGGGAGAGGCCCAACAGATTTTGTTGCAGGGGGGCCCCACAATTTACAAATCCGGGCCCGTCCCTGACTTTTCCAGATATCTTCCTTCCAGAATTATGTGCAATTTCTGAAGTTTGGATTTAGATTATTGAAATTTTTCTGGCCGCCAATGGAGAGTAGAAGCAAATTCATTAGTCGCCAGTTTTGTTTTATAAACCAAAAAAAGTAACTAAAAAAATTGTAATTTGAATTGTTACTAAAACACAGTAATTATCAGTTAAAATAAAGGTTAATACAACTAATTAGTGAATCCAACGTTATTCGATAACACAGGTGGCGTTGGTGTAAATGGCGACAGGATTTCAAATGACTCTAGGAGTTCAGTCGCCGCTTTATATTATTTAGTCACTTCGTGGAACTAGAGTTTTAGTCGCCACTTTTTATTGTTTAATCACCTCGTGGCGAGTGGAAACCGCTGATTTTGATCTTTCCAAAAAATATTAATTGTTGACAGGATCCTATCCATTAAAATATTTTTTTTTGTTCACTAAGTAAAAAGTTCTTTGTTTTTAATTAAATACCCGTAACTAAACAGCGTACAAATGTTATATTAAGAGAAATTTCGACTAATATGACACATTTTACTGAACTAAAAACCTTTGTGTGTGGAATTTGCGAAGTTAATTACACAAAAAGGGGTACATGAGTTGAAGAACGTTGATAACCCTTTGGTTAGAGTCATAGATATGAGAAACCATGTCTATTCTTAGAGTACAATGAAGGTGTAAAATATTTAGCTATATTAAACTAAATAGCAATAACTATCTCTTTTGATGCTAAGTCAATCAATTATTGCTACCTAGTATCTCTTCAGGATTTGAAGCTACATTATAAAAAGCTCGTACTTTTGATTTAAAAAAAAAAAAAACATAAGGAAAAAAAAAAAAAAAAGAAAACTAAAATTTCTATATAATGTTCTGCGTGTCTTATAGTTTTCAGAGGTCCCTAGACTTTCCCTAATGAGCCTAATGGCAAATCAGAGTCTGTATCTGATCCTGACTGAGCTGCAATACTACCGATTGGTCGGCGAAACTTCAGTGTTCCCCCATCAAAAGAAATACAAAAAACACTGCCTATGTGATATCAATGGGTCATAGACAGTCCGATAAACTATAATATCGGATAAGAAGGAGATGTTAAGAGGAAGTTTAGTGACTATTACAATTTCACACATTTCGAGTGCAACAATCACGTATACAAAAAAAAAAGAAAAATTATTTTAAATTATCTAATGTCATTATCAAATGCAAGTTAAGTTGGAATTATACAATTATATGCAGTTAAATGTACATAAAAAAAGATTTGTCATAATTTAAGAACATTTCTTATCGTAATTTTTGCTGTTTTGGTTGGCGATTGTTCCCCCCCCCCCCCTCCTCCGTCCTTCACTTTTTTTTTTCTTTTTTTTTCTTTTCTTTTTTTTTTTCTTTTTCTTTTTGCGAATTATAATGATGATCAGCAAATTGAAAAGTAGTAGAGAGGCTAAGCCCCGGGATTAGATCAGACTGAGATATACGTGAATAAAAATTTCCATTTATTCATTGAGAGTGAATAACTTCAACCAAGTTCATACATTATTTTAGTCATTTGGAGCATCAATGGAGTTTTCTCCTTGAATTTCATGTGATTCTTAGTTCATGAATCTTTGCACCATTTCCAGAGGACATTCGATTTTAGAAACAATCGACTTAATGAAACGTAATTTAGCTTTCTGACAGATTAAAATTTTCAGAACCTCATTTATTTTAATGGAAAAATTCAGCCCTTTTTAAGTTGGTCAAATTTTTGTTTACAAAATTTGTTTTCCATGAAACGCTCAATACTAAGCATGAATTAACTTGATCAAAATATTTTTTTAAAAAAAAGTCATAAAATCATTTCAACTTTTGAAATACATAAGTAACTTTTATTTTATTTAAATAAAATTGCACTTTAGCAAAAATATATACAGCATTGTTCTTCTTAAAGAGATGGAAAACTCTTGGAAAGGACATAAGTATGGAGGATTATTAAAAGTTCCTTTTTCTTTCACTCGTTTGAAGGGAAAAGCAATTAGTATCACATCAAGCAACAACAATGAAACCATCTTTTCAACATTAATTATTACAAATGCAACTGTTGAATATAATTACACTAAAGTTCTTAAAATCAGGACCCAGATTCTGATGACTTCACAAATTCAACAAGTATGTATGTTATCAAAAATACTCAAACGTAGTATCGATAAAAAGTAAAACAAAAAGGGTCTTGTAGAAAGATCGTGATAAAAAATAACTAAAGTTCGGACAGTTCCTTTTTTGCTTATTTGTTGATAATTAAAAACCATCCAGCACTTTTAACATTTAAAAGGAACTGTAGGGGTGAAATTTGAATACATTAAAACATGAATAGATGAATGATGAAAGCTTTATTTTGGTATTCCTGCTCAAAATAATTAATTAATTTACAAAAAATAAAAACTACTAGTAATGTAGAGAATTAAAATATATAATGCAGGGGATGAAAAAGAATATTTTAATAATATTAAAAATATGATGAAATGTAATCCGCAGATTAAAAATGCATTGAGAAGAATTGAAGGGTTTGCAACAACAAAGACTTAATTCCATTTTTTGGCCGTTTGGTTCAACAAGGAGTTATCTCCGGTTGATATTTCTAAAGTTATTCGCTAGAATGAGTTAGCTGCTTCATTCGCTTGAGGCAACAGAGAGTTAACTCCAGGAGATTTCCCAACAATAAAAAAATGGAGTTAACTCTTTGTTGCGGCAAACCCTTCAATTCTTATAAATTAGTTTCAGCAGTTTATGTTCAATGTTTTTCTCGTATTTGAATCAATGATAAACAGAGCATAATGGTAACACATGCATGTTCTAAAATTTGATTCACTAAACGGAAAATAGCCCCAAGGAACTAAAAAACTTTTGAATGAATCAAGTAATGAAAAAATAAATAAAAACAACACAAATGTCACAGAAGTCTGGTTCCTTTTTCTCGGCTATAAGGTATGAGATGATGATCTAATATTTTTACTTTAAGGTCTAAACAATTAGACTTAAAAACTCTGAAAAATATTTATAGAGAAGGCAAGAAACGAAACTACACTAAAAGCGATCAGGGCAGTGAGAATATCTTCCAAACCATGAAAAAGTTTAAAATTTTTGAACTTCCAACTTTTTAACCTTCCTTGCATTCCCCAGAATCTTCGCCGCTTTTGCAAAGGGACTTGAAGAAAGATGTGGTTTCATGCCATCAGTTGGAGCATTCCACAATCGATTATCAATCATGCCATGTAAACTCATGCTCATTCTTTTCATTCAGCGCATAATGCTCGACGAGCGGAATTCTTCAATGTTTTCGTCAACTTTGTCTGAAGACGAAATAAACGTCGGCTTGTCATCGCGGTAATGGACCCCACCAGATGGCGCTAGGGCTGGATTTTCGTACATGCCCTTCCATCCTCTTTCCTCTTCACCCGTGTAGTAATGTGCAATGTGGCGGCGGTAGATGATGATAATGATTAGAATGATACAAACGATGATGACAATGATTGACACAGCAACGATCATGCCTATCTGAGACGTGTAGGCCAAAAATTGTCTCTCATACACACCCCCACTGCACCACACGTCATCTGGAGAGACCCTAGTGAGGAGGTGTCCATTCATCTCTGGAGGAAACCGACAAGTCAGACACTCGTCGGTTGAGCAATTTTGTTCAACTATTTGAGAAGCATTCAACCATTGGATGAACGGTTCGATAAAGCAATCAGAACAATCGAAAGGGTTGCCGTGAAGGCGGAGCACCTTCAGCGACGTGATGTTGTCCAACCCTTGCAAAAATTCCACGCTCAGCAGTGGCATGGCGTTGAAACTCAAATCCAGGTCTTCAAGTTGTTCCAAATGCGACAGTGAAGAAGGGTGGGGACTCACAATGCTGTTCCCTGACAAGTTGAGGCGTTTAATCTGGTAGTTGTGCGAGAAGGTGTCTGGAGATAAATAACTCACCATCAGGTTACTAGCTTCGAGAATTTTAAGAGACTCTAAAGGAGACACAATTGATGAGAAGGCTTGATTTCCCAAATCGTTGAAACTGATGTTCAAGACTTCAAGCGCGTGGGACAATGGCTGGAATGTATCTCTGAGAACATAATCTAACCTATTACGAGACAAATCTAGAAACGTCACTGATGAATTAATGAAAGCATGGTCTGATAGCACTGATATAATGTTCCTAGACAGTCCAAGAATGCTTAACTTGTGGTCGTGGAATGTTCCATCAGTTATGCTCTTCAGTAAATTCCCATCCAAATGTAGAATCGAAAGTTTGGACAAATGGCGGAATTCTGCCGGTGCTAGAGACGCGATACAAATTGTCTTTGAGGTCTAGTTCTTCCAACAGAGGCAGCTGTTGGTAAATGATGGGGTGTAAGTGTGAAAGGCGACAGTTGGCGAGTTTCAAGACCTTCAGTGCTTTCACGTCTTGGAGGTTTTCGTACTCAATGTTCCTCAAGGCATTGCCACTCAAATCCAGTTCCTCGAGATGTGACAGCAAATAAAATAACCTAAGAGAAACAGAGAAAAAATAAATAAACCATTCTGAATTTTATGAAATATAATCAGTCGCTGTTTAATATTTTATAATATTGAAATCACAAAAATATACTCGTATTAAAAAAAATTGTAGATGACCTATAAATTCTTTATATACAATGTGTATGTAACCTGAAAACGTATAGTTTTTTTTTTTCAAGGAAACTTGATTTTTCTGTCTTATTTATTATTTTTTCAGTATTCTTTTCCAATCAAAAAACGCCAAAAGAAAAAAAAAGTGAAAGTATGAGGTAACAATAATTATTTTTTGCGTTGAAAAACCAATTGTTGTACTATTTGAAACACATTAAAAAAATGCTGCATATTTGCCCAGGCCCAGATCTATAGATTCCCCCCCCGCCCCCGCTACAAGATTTGTAGGGCCCGTCCCCAGATTCCAGCAGCGTAAATTTGCAATGTTGACAATGCTTAGTGCTAGATTTTTCTTCTTATATATATATATTATATTAGGGTGGTCCTTATTTTCGAAGTTGCAAGTATTTTACGCGACGCCCCCTCAATTTCTTCCATTATACAAATAAATGATCCTTGCAAAATTTTAAGTCAATCCATGAATATTAACACGTGCCCCTAGGGCCCCCTTCTTTGAGTTTCGAAGAAAAAATTGCGGATTTTCTCATTTTTATGTAAAAATATTCTAAACGTTTTATATTTAAAGTAATTTTGAACCTCAATAGGTGCTGCTACTTCCAGACCAACCATTCTCTCACTTTCATTCTGTAAAATGTAACATGTTACAGAGGGTACATGTACACCAATGACATTGGGTCAGCAATACCGCTATTCTGCGCTCGTTTCAAACCAAGCGGCAGAGGCACGTTTATTCCCACCAAAATGTACACAAGGGTTTCTACAGGCCATTAATGAATGGCTAAGGCCATTAATAAATGATCTTTGACAACAACAACAAATTGCCCCCTCCAGGATTTGGAGGTGTTGATTTACAAAATTCCCTGTGTATGTAATAGGTGTGGCAAATAGGACGCCTTTCATCACTGTTAGACAAATGTCATATTAGGAATAAATATGTTGTTCATTTATTTACAGCCTATGTAGATGCAGTAAATTTAAATCCAAATGACCTAGTGATCAATCGTACATTCCTTAAGAGAGCAAGAGAAAATCTTCGAGAGGTAAAATTAAATTTCATGAATTTAAATTTAGATTTTGCAGTTATTCACTAGGATACAAAGCTACATCCAGATGTAACTAAAAAAAGAACGCCGTCAGGATTACCGTGATAGCTTCAGGTCCTAATATTGAACAGCTACTCGGAATTCCTTTGATATTTCTTCAGTTGTATATGATATCTTAGATGATAGCTCTTTATTGCTAACTGCTCTAGCTGTAGTGTTTGATACAACTACTTGCAATACCAAACGTATAAATTGCGCATGCAATTTTTTGAGCAAAAAACTGAATGGTGATATATTACATTTGGATTGCCAACATCTTGTACTTGAAATCGTACTGCAGAGTGTGTCATTAGAGAAGTTCTTGCCTTTCTTAGTTCTAGATCAGATATTCAATTATTTAAGCGCTTCAAAATTTTGTGGAAAGATCTCCATCATTCAGAACTTATAACATTCCAATCAAGTACACATACCACCTAAATTCTAAAAGACGAAATTGATGACATATTATTGTTCGTAAAAAAGTGGAATTGAGAAAGATTACAGAGAATTCTCATAACTTGTAATAATATTTCCTGGTGAATTTCCTCCTACAGGGATATGTTTTCGGCTACCTGGAGCTTATCCCTGAGCCACATGGGTGGCGAAAGGAATTTTTGTTTGAAAATTTTCATATTTAGGAAACAATTTAAATTGACCTTACATGAAAAGAAAGCCCTTTAATGCTGTTTTACAAAGCTGTTTTGCAATTAAATGTTGTATGACGATGTGGTTTTTTGCAGCAACCCAATCGAGGCTCCTTTGAATAATATAATACGTCTGAAAAACTAACAGCGTACAATATGACGACAAACATGCAGCAGATGCAGTGATTGGAAAATTCATAAATCACTTCTGGTATTTAGGGGATAAACTAGTAGCTTTTTCCTTATTGGATGAAGGAATTAACTTTGAAGATGGGAAAAGAATAGTCCAAAAAATGCTTGTCATACGGAAGACGTGTCTGATGACTGTTTAACAAATTTCAGATAACAGTAGATGATTTGGAATACTTTCTTAGTAAAGATCTTCCTCTTTGTAGAATCAATTACGAGTCAATAAAACTGTTTGGGAATAAGTTACAAATACTAAACATTTTTTTCCTATTTGATCCTGATTCACGGCAAAATGAAGGAAGCTATTTAAAGGGAAGAGAAATCGTTAAAATACTGAATATTGTGAATGATACAACTGAAAGAGGAGTACAATTAATCGAAGAATTTCACAACTAATTTACCAAATATGAGTCACAAAATCAATTTAGTATTTTACAGACCGTCTAAGACTATTGGGGGAAAAAAAATACGCACTATCGAGATACATTGAGAAAAGCGTACGATTAAGGAAAGTTTCTAAAGCATTATTTCATTCTTTGTCAACGTAAAATCTTTATATGATATAAAGTAATTAAAAAGATTAATTTTAGTGCTACCTCACTGTAAAAATATTTTGCAAACCTAGGAGAAACGATGTACTGGGTCTGAAGTAAAAACTCGAAGATTTGTGGGAAAATTATCAAAAGTGTTAAAGTTCAACGGCCTAGGGGCATGTGTTATTATTGACCGATCGAGTTCAAATTTTGCACACGTTACTTTTTATTATAGTGTCACAAAACTAGGGGGGCGTCGCTTGTTGAATTCCAAAAAAAAAAAAGAAAAAAATTCCCCATATAAATAAGGACCACCCTAATATACATATATATATATATATATATATCATGTATAATATATATATATATTTCATGGGCCGTTCGGCACTGACGTTGCCCCGCCAGTGATGCGGGGTCTGCGGGTACGCAGATCCCTGACGCAATATCCGTTTTTTTTTTTTTTTTTCATAGAAATGGTTTTACCGTTAAAAAGGAGCCACGTTTTATCAATGGTGAAATATTGTAAAAAATATTTAGAACGTAACGCTGCAGAAAAAAAGAAAAGAAATCAATAAATTTTATATGTCTCCCATTGATCATTTATTTTGTTTCGGTAAGAGACCCACCCCCTTGTAGTTCTTAGCCATTTTGAAGAAAAAAAAATTAACACAAGGTGTGATTCCAAATAAATATCCAGTTATTTTCTCCAGAAATGAGTATATAAAGGGCCATTATTACTCTTAATTTTTTAAAAATTAATTTCTGAAGAAATTTGCCTTTAATCGAATTATCTGCGGCGAAATAATCTACTACGTATAAGAAAACTCAGATTTTGAGATAATGATTTGTAGATTATAGCTAGAAAATACAGTAATATTCTTGAAAAAATGTTTTGAAGAGCAATTAAGGTAGGGAGAAGAAAATAGATGCAAGGTAATGTTTAGGTAACATTATAAAGAGAGCATTCCTCAAAAATACTAATTTTATTGTGGAAAAAAAAAATGAGAGTGTCATTTAATTTTTTTAAAAATACTTTAAGAGGAATAAAAGTTGTACAAAACAAAGCTTACGACTTTCGTAATAGGGGGGGGGGGAGATTCCCTTAAAAAAAATAAATGAAAATAAAAATTATACTAATAACCTACTATAGTTCACTCGTGGAGAATTGATAGAGGAAGTAAACAAAAAGGGTTGTTGTTTGGCGCCAACATATGCCACTGTAATGAATTGCTCATTGAATTGGCGGTTCTTATCAGGAATATTTTGCTTATCTGTTTGGCGCTGTTTTCACCGTTATATCACCAATTATACATTTTTCACACCAGAGTCCCCCGTACTTACCACTATTTGTGGCTTAATCAGTTGGATGGAACCCTGAAGACAGCTCTTGATTTTTTGATCCAGACCAGAAACCGAGCATTCCCTGGTCCAGCACCCTCCAGAGGTACGTTCACTTGGACTACGAGCATATTTAGCGTCCCAGAGTCACCATTAATGAAGACGGTGGATCTTCAATGAGTGGGGATCGAGCCCGGGATCCTCCGGTCTCAAGTCCGACGCCTTACCAATCAGGCCACCACGGCCCTCACCAATCATGCAACGGTATCGCGAAGGGTCACATTGCTTTGCTTACCTCCACTATCAGTTCTCTCTGAATTCACTATAACTTTGAGATGGTAGGCTTGATATTTTGAGTTTCATATTTCACGTAATCAGTGATGTCTTTCATACTTGAACGGAGTGTGTGAAATATAAATCGCTCCATACATTGTCTGCTAGTTGTAAGCAATATATACAATGCCTGTTAGTCATTCTATAGAATGCAAGATTTACGCGGTAGATGTCATTACTGTGTGTCAAGGAGACATGCAATTGCAACAGGCAATAGTTCATAACAAAACCAAACGGTAACAATCATTTACATTTTACGAGATAAATTTGGATTCTTTCAAAGTTCGTTGGTTCAAAAAATATGTGTCTCGCTGTTTCCTACTTAATGAGGGAACAGTGAGACAAAATTGAATTTTGTTTTTGTTTTTATTTATTATTTTTTTCTGTTAGTGTGAATTAGTAGTTTATTTTAGATCTAGGTTTAAAAAAACTATTGTATCATTTCAAAAAAAAATTATTTCTGTGTTTTTTAAAAATAAAAAATGTAAATGAATTTAAGTGTCTCACTGTACCCACTCTTCCTTTAGGGAGCAAATAAAATTATTGGCTTAAGAAAAGCTGAAGCAAAGATCCCCAGTCATATGGTTCAACTACGATGCATGGGAGGCACATTTTACGTGAACCTGGTGAAATAAATACAACTTCTTCCAATACTCCACTTTAAAATGTATCATGTGACTTGGGATCCTTGCTTCAAGAATTGAAGGCTTCACTCTCTCTACCTTCTACCCCTCCTCAATGGTCCTACCCAACCAAACAGACAGTGGCGGATTTTTAGGTTTGGAGATCCGTCGCAATGAATTTTTAGTGGTCCCTTAGAGAAGAACAGGACAAACACGAATTTAGAATTTTTTTTCAATGAGGGGGCGGTTGAATTTGTAACTTACTACTACGAATCTGATGTGCACATTGAGGGGGGGATCAAATATTTTTTTTTATCAAAAATGATTTAAATTTAGAGATTTTTTTCAAGGAGGTTTTTGAACCTATTTCTTTCCTTTTCCGTGGAAAGAAGTACTGAAAAATTGCTTTTATAACTTCAATTTCATACTAATTTCGCGGGAATCGAAGGACGTCTAAAATTGGGCTCTTTCGGATCTCAGGTTGGAAACATTACCGGAGGAAATCCACTGATTTCATTCCTCTCCCTCACACTACCTGAGCGTCAATCGCGTCAATAAGACTTCAACTTTGCAAAATGTTCAGAAGGGAAGGCCTGCAACTTCTCTTTCTAACATCACCAGAGATCGTCTGGAAATTTCCTTGCTGGAACTTCAATTCCGAAAAGTTTCTGGGAGGGAGATTCGAGCCTCATTTCTCACCTTAACGCCATCAAGGATGGCCTACAATTGCGTTTTAGGACTTTAATTAGGAAAAATTGCATGCGCAGGGCCCTCAAGGGAGGGGCGATCGCTCCCATCCATCCCTTGTATCCGTCCTTGGAACAAGGTTATGTAAAAGATTTTTCATGAGCCTTTTCCGATTTCCCTTCAAGGCCTCTCACAATTGCGACAAGGTAAATCCGCCACTGCAAACAGACACCAGGACAGAGTAAGTGCAATGTAAATTTTCCAAATTGTAAATTATACCTGGGAACCAATGTCTGGAGCTTGTTCCTCGCCAAGGACAACTTCCGAAGACTGATCAGATGACGGAAAGGGGCAGAGGGCGAAGCGAAAATCAAATTGTCGCTCAGGTACAGCTCCTGGAGGTTCTTGAGGCCCACGAAATCCGACTCGCTCAAGAAAGTGATGGCGTTGTGGCTGAGGTCCAGCACCCTCATCCGCCTGCCGGGCCAGAACGTCCTGTCCCCGATGGCGGGGACGTTGGAACGCGTGATCCTCACCACCTCGAGGTTCGTCTGCTTGAGGAAGATCCTGCCGATGGTGATGTTGTTGGGGGGTCCTCCAGGGGGCGCTGTGACCACCAATTCGTGGGTGTTGGTGTCCATTTCGGACACGGGGATGAGCGAGAGGGCGCCGCCCGAGCAGTGGACGGTCTTCTTGCCGAGCTTCAGGGCGCAGGTGCAGGCTTTGGGGCAGCGGGACTCAGCCAAAGGGTAGTAGAGCCACAGGAGAAGGCCGAACAGCAGGTACTGCTTCGTATCCATCCCTGAAAGATGCGAATTATATTTCTTTTTCAGAGAGTGAATATTATTGGTTCCGTTACAATGAATCACGTGACTATTATCATGCTAAAGCTTGACCACGAAGAGATGGAGGGTGAACTGGAAGCGAAAACGGCTACTTCATTTAGTTTAGCAACAGGTAGAATCAGCAAGAACGCGCAAGCAGTCAAGTCTCGCGTTTTCCCTGATCCTACCTATTGTGACGGTTTCATCTCTCACTTAAAGACAACAAGAGAATGCATAGAATCTAAGAGACGTTTAATTCATTTAATATTTACAGCTATTTTACACATTATTTTATGTTACTAAGATATTTAGAACTTCGAGAGCCCATCGTCTGTGGCACTCAGCTTTTCGCTCAGTAATGTCTCTCCTCTTTAACCTACTTAATTTTCCTTATATACGGGACCCCTTCGGTGGGGGAGCCTGTTATTGTTTACGAAAAACTTGCGGTGGGATTTTCCCTGCTATCTGGGATTTGGAATCTTGATGACAGTGGCCTGAAGAAAGTTCGCTATAGTGTCACAAACACATCATCTTACACCAAACGGAAAACGTTTATGAGCACAACAAATGTCCAGCTTCGGGTAGATTTCAGCTATTCCGAAAACAACATTTGCGGGCTTTTTCGCAGATAAGGGATGGCTGTGGCACGTATTCACGTAATTTTAGACTTATAAAGCTTCCATTCTGATGATAGATATAACACAAGCGTAATGTGCTTTTCTCACGATGAGTGTGGTCTGGGAAAGAATTTCCAGATCGACCCCACACATTGAATGGAAATAGCAAACAACTGGAGGAATTGCATCGGTATACTATTACAAAATGAAGTTGCCCGTTTCCCCTTCGAGTTCACGCGCCATCTTCCCGTGGTTAAGCTTTACCTAACTGGCTATCTGTTAGTAGCAAAAAGAGTAGGTTTGAGAAACATAGAGCCTATAGTTGGGGAAAATCTAACCTGGCAGCGTAGTAATGCTGTGATTAGGATTTGCGTAGCCTTCGCAATGCTGCCAGGCTAGGTTTTCCCCAACTATAGTATCGCTCTCATTTACGATTCAATTGGTTCCAAATTTTGCACAATCATCACATGATTCATAAAAAAAGAAAATAAATAATTCCATGTGAAAGTTAAGTTAAAGTTATGTTTGTCAGCAGTTTAATTAAAGGTGATTTGGTCGTAAATTAGGAACACCGATCCCCAATAAAGGCAACTCTAGTAAAAAGCTAAAAAGTACTTATCAAACTAATAAAATTAAAAAAGCTTTATTTTCAATAGAAAAATATATAGGCATTCTAGAACAATTAACAACCTGTTTTAACTTGTAAACTAGAGTTAACCTTAAAGGAACAAAATTTACTATAAAATAAGGTCAGGCAATTTCGACTCTTTCGTCATTACTGTTGCTATATTTGGCCTCTTGATAGCAAGCTGCTTGTTGGTAACGCTTTATGAACAGTTAGGCTTTTTGATGACGATAAAATCCCGATTAAGAGAGTTTTTGCTACCCTGCATGGAAAAAAGGAGAGTTGGCCTTATTGACCATCTTAGCATCAACCCCAACTCAAATAAATTATCTGAAATGTTGTTAAAACAAAAAGACGTGGTCTCGGTTGAAATAAGCGCAATATGTTGGCGCCAATATTACGTGCTTTATTTTCGCACATATTCGATTGTCATATCTTTATGAACTGCAATTGTTCAAACTGATGAGTAGACAACTCAAAACTTGATGAAAACTTCAGTACGCATCAATACTGCTCATCGGAATGTTCCGCACATTATCATTAAAAAATGTCAAAACCAATGCTCCAATAAATTGACATAGTCAAGACAACTCCTTAGAAATGGATTTGGGATGAAACCTGTTCGTGATTAAATATACCGCTCACCTGTCCGAAAGCTTTTGCGAATCGCATGTTACATCAGTGGAGAGATATACTTACTATCGATTTTACATTATCGAAATAAATCGATAACACAAAAGAAGAAAGCTATCAAACTC
Source organism: Uloborus diversus (assembly GCF_026930045.1). Lineage (NCBI taxonomy): Eukaryota > Metazoa > Arthropoda > Arachnida > Araneae > Uloboridae > Uloborus > Uloborus diversus. The sequence continues at coordinate 166,689,849 of NC_072735.1, read as the reverse complement.
GTAGAAATACCTGCGTACGATATGACAAACTAGTAAAACTTACAAGTAGCGATCAAAGCTAAGGGTTATAACATTGATGACGATGTTTTCAAAACATCGATGATTTTGTAAAAATATAAATATTTTTATCATCGATGCGTAGGAATGGAATCGGTATTTCGTGGAGACGTTTTTACCAGGCCTGCGGAGTCGGAATCGGACTGATTTTGGAGAAAAAAGTCGGAGTCGGGCAATTTCCCTCAAAGTCCGCAACTCTACCAGTGCTTGCGGAGTCGGAATTGGACTGATTTTGGGGTAAAGGAGTCAGAATCGTAGTCGGACTGATTTTGGGGTAAAGGAGTCGGAATCGGAGTTGGACTGACTTTGGGGTAAAGAGTCGGAATCAGCCCATTTCCCTCAAAGTCCGCTACCATACCAGTGCTTGCGGAGAAGGACTGATTTTGGGGTAAAGGAGTCGGAATCGCTGTTGAAGATTTCAAAATTTCTGGAATCGGAATAGAATTGATTTTTGGAGAAAAGAGTCGGAGTCGGTCAATTTCCCTCAAAGTAACGCAACTCTACCAGTGCTTGCGGAGTCGGAGTCGGACTAATTTTGGATTAAAGGAGTCGGAATCCAAGTCGAAGATTCTAAAATTTTCGGAATCGGAGTCGATCATTTTCTTTCCGACTAAGCAGCCCTCGTTTTTATATTGCCCTTGCTTTATTTATTGACAAAAGAGTATTATAACCAAAAGAGTAAGAAGAACTGAAAAATAATATTTTTAAGAACTTAGTACTTGGAAAATGACCTTGAAGCATTAATCATTTTAGCCGACAAGGGCTGCGGAGTCGGAGGGAAAAATGACCGACTCCGATGCCGAGAACTGTAAAACCTTTGACTCTGACTCACAACACTGGCAGAGTTGAGCAGGAGTGCCCATCCCCCCAAGTTCGATGACGCAAATTCCTCCTCCCCCGCCCCTCCAAAATTTTCTCAACCCTCCTTCCTTTTTGTATTGTTATTTTTAGCTTTCTTTTTTCATTTTATTTATATTTTAAAAATATTTTTTTATAATTCGTTTATTTTTAATAATTATTAATATTTTATTAGAAAACTTCTGTGCCATGTCAATGATAACCATACGCAAACTAAATAAATAAATGAATTAAAATATACACAGAATAAAATAAATAGTTTAAATTAAAAACAACATATAAATTTAAAAAACTAAATTTAAAAAATTAAAAAATCCCCCCCCCCCCAAAAAAAAAAATATGACGCAACTTGTGCCATAATTCCCCCTTGTGGAGTTGAGGACTTTGAGGAAAAATGACAGACTCCGACTCTGAGAGTTTTAAACCTTCGACTTCCGACTCCAACTCCTTTTCTCAAAATGAGTCCGACTCCGACTCCGCAAAGCTGTTGCCGACAACATTTCCCAAATAGTCTTTCATAGATGTTTAGCGTCAAGACCTAGAAGTTGATCAGAAAGTAAGCAAGATTAAGAAATAGTATCTGTTACCTCCAATAACGGAATGATTTATATACTTCAAAATGATTCATCTTTGGAATATGTTTTGCATTTTAAAGATATATATGCGTTAGGCAGTTGTTCATTTTATTAAATTTGGGTTCTATTATTCAATTTGAAAACAATAGATTTCTAAACATTTATATAGATTTCAAATAAAATAGTCTTCAGTGCCTTGGACAAAATTGACAAAAACAGCCAAGATTTTGACAGTTTTGTTCAAAATTAACCGTAGTTTTGTCCAAGTACTACGTTCGAAACGTAGTTTTATGCACAAAAATCGATGTTTTTAAAAACATCGGTGCTTTTTAATCGTTGTACTTCAACCATCAAAGTTTTGTCTTTAAGCATTAATATTATAAAATTAATGGTACCCGCACGGTTTTGCCCGTAGTAGAAAATTAAAAGGTCTTTGGTTAGCCTGTATATTTACAAATAATGGATGATGAATTTCTCGTCAATTTGCTATGTTCATTTGCTCCCTCATGTTAGGGTTCAACTTTATGATAATTTGGTAAATTACTCGTCCACGTTATGATAATTTGCTCGATAAAATGTTCTTAAAATTGGAATAGAAAAAGAACAAAATCGATTTTTCGAAAAATTGCTTCGAGGTGATCACCCCATTCTATGAACTAATTCTGTGCTAAATTTAATGAAAATCGGCCGAAGGGTCTAGGCGCTATGCGCGTAACAGACATCCAGACATCCAGAGACACATACTTTCAGCTTTATTATTAGTAAAGATAAAATATCACATTTCTTATTGGATTGGTTTGACGCCATAATTGATGTAAAAATTCGAATGTACTATGTAGAACATATTTTAGGTGACACACGTTTTAAAAAAAATTCAAACCTCAACGAACTAACTTCTACCTTCAAATCTAATGAAAACCTAAAAGAACGAGCTAATGTGTGCATCACATGACTTCCTTTCACTCCAATTTAATGTCATTTCCCCATTACTGGCAATTTTAATGTGATTCAATAGTTTACTCTCTAAATATCACCAACAGTGGCCAAATTAAAACCAGATTTTTTAAAAAAATCTCCAAATTTGTCGCCAAGTTGGTGACAAAACTTGGCGACCAAAAGACTGGCTATATATCGCCAGGTGTCCGCCAAATTATAACACCACTTAAGTTTACATCGAAATGAACAATGATTTCCTCCACAAAAGGGGCAAAAGACTCCTAAAGAAACACCCGAATGCAACCAAAAGAGGAGGTGCACAACTAGACCCCACTAGGAGTCTACGTACCAAATTTCAACTTTCTAGGACATTCTGTTCTTAAGTTATGCGACATACATACGCACATCCGCACATACATACATACATACGTACATACAGACGTCACGAGAAAATTCGTTGTAATTAACTCTGGAATCGTCATTATGGATATTTCGCGTGTCTATACGTTCTTAGGCACTTATCTACGTGTGGTCGAGTCGAAAAAGAAAAAAAAACAATATTCTTTCGGGGCTGAGTAAAATGGAAATTAAGGTCGATTTTTGAGGGAAATTTTTTTCGCGAATACAATACTTCCTTTTTTGTAAAAGGAAGTAAAAATAGGAGATAATTTTGAAATTTATTTCTGAGTTCTTACACACAGTGTGGTTTTTATTTATTTATTTTTTCCAATTAGTTAATCTCAAATAATGCAAAATGAAAAGGTGGTGTAAGTTTGTAAATTGGTTTTCGTTACAAATATCATGCTGTTGCAAGGAAGAAAACATTCCCTTTACCAAAAACCTTTTGACCTTTACGTCCTTCCGTAAAGCTACGCTCCAGGGCGTAAATCTAAAATTATAATTTCAACCTTGTTTCGAAGTTAGAAGAAGGCCTTCTTCAGTGCAAGAAAATAAAATTCTTAACCAATGGTTGTAACGGGCAGCTAATGCCCAGTGCTCAACGACAGAGCGGCTGACGAGCAAACCGTCGAATGATAAATTTTGAGGAAGACAGATTGATGTTTTGATGAAGATTGATCATCGAATTAGTTACGTTTTAATTTATCAATTATTTCACTTAGGCTTTTTCATTTAGAGTAATTCACTTATATTTATTCATTCCTTCACTTATTTTCTTATTCATTCATTCTTTTACTCATTTAGCTTCCTTCATGTATTAATTAATTAACTTATTTTATGTTTTCGTTTATTGTTTCATTATCTTTTCATTTATTCATTCAGCCTTTTGTATTATTATTTTTTGTATTATTATTTATTATATTAAAAATATTTTTTGTAATCGAATAAAAAATATTTCATTAGAAAAATATTTTATTTTCACTTTGCCC